>NW_019525027.1:1212328-1262960 GCF_002814215.2 Seriola lalandi dorsalis
AAATGACACAATTTTAATGGGACAATCCATAGACTGTTTCAGGCCCAGGATATAAAACTAAATCTTAACTTTGCATCCAGAGCAGGACAATTATGAGCCACTGAAAATGGGAAAAAAAGGGAATAATGTCTATTTGATCTGTGTGTACACACAGAAATAGATGCTCACAGTCTTTGCAGAAAATCAAATCAACCATAAAATAAAAAAATAATAATAAAAAAGGAAAAAAAAAACCATACCAAATGGACATAAGTATATAAAATGTATATAAGCCATGGAAATCCATAATGTCCTGAAAGTCAGCACAGTCGGGAAGTGTTAAAGCTACAGAGGTCAGTGGTCAAATAATCTTCTAGTCTTCCAATTCCTGCGTATTTGTTCATCAAAAGTTGAATTGGTTGTAAGTTTTGCACTGGACTATTTCTCGGTTGATAAACATATTATTTGAATAATCCAACTCTAAAAATTTTCTAAATTGGACGTCTGGTGGGCAACAAGTTGGGACTCCTAGCACATGGCCTACAGTTTGATTTTTGCCCGAGGAGCCTTGGTGGCGTCATTTTTTGACCAAATGTTGGCAGTTAGTCTCAGCTGTACTTTATGTGTAGAGCTAATTAGCAAATATTATTATTACATATTATTGCTAACACATTAAGCTAAAATTGTGAAGACGATAAAAATTATACTTCATAATACGGTTGTCAAAAAAATTAACACGCAGATACTAATCAATACCAAAATTTAGTATCGGATTAGATACTCATTTGCAACAGTATCGACACCAACAGCGCTGTCTTCGCCTCCTCCAGTTGACACACAACTTCATACAGCCACTGCAGACAGGCAGGCACACAGGCACACAGCCCCTCCCACAAGCACACAGCCCCTCCCACAAGCACACAGCCCCTCCCACAAGCACACAGCCCCTCCCCTCACTAGCAGCTGAACCCATGAACGCTAGTTGACGTCTGCAACACTGAGCTGGCGTCACCAGCATAAAACTAAATTAACATGGCAAGTCCTGCCGCTGAAGGACCTTCGCAACCTGTTTTATTTGAAAATTAAAAAAGTAAAAGTGCCGAATTATTTTGCAAGTTAACGTTAGCCATTTAGCAATTAGCCGATAGCCACATCAGACGTCTGCTAAATTATCATTAAGATAGTGTTGAGTTCGTAACCTGAATTCGCGTGTTGGTTTGATGAAGGAAACAGGACACTCATTCAAAGTTCAAATCCCAGCATTTATTAAAGCTAACAGCAATATAGCATTAGAAAAAGGAGATCGTTACAGAGCTCTAGGCCAAACTATCTCTCCCTGACAACAACATGCAGTTGTGCCAGTTCACGAAGTCTGACACACTACCTCTTATAACAGAACTATTTGTGTCTGGAAAGTGTTATATTTGTCTTAAAGTCACAGATTGAAGCTGAGAAAAGTCGACCAGCAACTAGACAAACAGCAGCAGCCTACCCTACCAACTCTATTTGATCAGCAACGAAAATATGGTGCCAGGTCACCAAAACCACAGAAAATAAACAGGTCTGAAGCTGAATATATTTGCATGTCTTATCATACTCCTTAGAGTAAGGTTACTGTTTTGTTTTTTTTGTTTTTTTGCACTGCCTCAGACATCCTGAAAGTAGTGTTGTCGTTGATGTTATTGTTTGTACTGTTCTAATCTTTATTTAATTTTTTTTATGCATCTTAATTTTTTCTCATTTTTTTCTCCCCCAGGTATCGAAAATGGTATTGAATATTTTCCTGGGTATAGGCGTCAAGTATCGTGACAACCCTACCTCCTAAACACCGGCATATTAGCATTATCATTGTGAGCATGTTAGCATTTAGCTCAAAGCACTACTGTGCCGAAGTACAGCCTTACAGAGCTACTAACATGACTGTAGACACTCACTTTTTTTTTTTTTTTACTGAATTATTGATTATAATGTTACTTTACAGATTTTAACCAGTCAACAAATTATTTTTGTGCCCAAATACCCTGTGGCTGATAGTGTCCATCTGCATTCCTTACTCCTCACCTCAGTTTGAGCTGAGAGCTTTTTGTCGGGTCAAAATCATGCAAACCATATTGTAACTACGGCCTACAGTTAAAATCAATACAGAAATAAGCATTTCTGTTAACAGACAAAGTGATATATGACCCTCTGTCACAAGCATGTTTCTAAATTACTGCTCATTATGTTTGAGAAAAGCAAACATGATTTTGACCTCAAGGCTTTGATGAGAAACGTGTCAAAAAGGTGTTTGGGCTCTACTTTTATCAGTTAAAGTAAGATTTAGCTGAACATCCATCAAGAAATAATTTACAGAGACCTGCAGGCCAGAACAAACTTACAGCATATAATTTAATTCAAAGAGATTCTTATTCTTCACCCAAATAGGCTGTTTGCTAGACAATCACACCAGTAGTTTGATGGCTCATTGTATTCAAACAGTAATTATGTCCTTAAAATATAGCATTCGTCTTTCAGCAAGAAACCCAACCCAGTCGTCACTCTCCTCCCACAGCTCACATCCACCATTATGAACACATTTTAAGACTTTTATCCCAAATGTAATATGCAGGCTCTGTAGTTGTTATCATCTTGCCAACCACGGACTTGAGGTTACAGCTGCCATTTAAAACAAGAATTACCTTATAAATGTTAACTTCATTTAAGTAAATGTCTCATTTTCAACCAAACCTGCCATGTTTATGACACTGTTTAGTTAAATACAGCTGCAGACTCTTGAAATGAAACACGTGTTGACTTGGAAAACACCCTGGTAAACTGTGCCATGACCTACAGTGCAGTAGACACATGTAGGTTCAGTTGCATTCAGTTGTTTTCTTCTATTCATAGATTCAGTGTCTGGGTAAAAGTTCAGTTTTAGGCAGACATGACTCAGTCATCCAGCCTATTTAACAACCAGACAGTCAATAAAGTCACCCTACCAAAACTGCAAGGAAAACATTGTTTGTATATTTTATTGCAGAACAGAAATAAGAAGATTCTATTTTGCACTTTAACTTAGGGCTGGGCAATAATTTAATATTATCAGTGGAATCATGTTGTGATGATGTGACCATTTGTGTGATTGTTATACAAAATTTGGTCTGGTGTCATAATACACTACAGTGGAATTCAGTTTATAAGTTTAAGGGTTTTGCATGAAATCTATTTCAGTATACAACACTTTTATCATTTTACTCTAAAATTATAATATTTGAATGACTTGGAGCCTGTGTTAGCGGTGTAGTTTCTCTAGTAGTCTAGGTCTGCCACCTGCTGGCTGTTTAGTAGTACATTACAAATTTAAGTAAAATGTGCCAAATGAAAGTCAGTGACTGAAAAGACACCCACAGACATCTTCAGTACATGGATTGCAACCAAATGAATGAAAATTAAATTCATTTGACACACATTCTTACATTACAAAGCAGCTGTGTACAAAGAAATGTGGGCCCCTCTGTAGCCTATGTGTCCCCTTTCCTGGTGTTGGCCTTCACCATCCTGGCCAAGGGTTCGACCATTCTACAGCATAATATTTTTAATATTTTATTATTTATTATTTTATTAGTCTCCCTCCACTCGCAAATATGTTTTAGTCATAGTCACTTCTCCTGGATGTTTGACTTTCAGTGTACAGAATGATATATGCTTAGAGTTTGACGCAGGAAATTCTTCTGCTGAAAGTCGAATGCATCAGCTCTGTGATCTGAGTTTAAGGTGTATTCATATGTAATATCACAACTAGGAGGCCAGTCCTGGTCCAATATAACTTATACAACTGTGATGTGGAAACTTGAAGCCATACACTGATAATAACAATAATAACAATAATAATAATAACAATGTTGTTCTTATTATTATTATAATTATAGTAGTAGTCCATGATTTTCAATGTAATTAATTAGTATTAATTAGTGTAATTAACACTGACTCTTTTTTTTAGGTAACGTATTCAACTAACCTAACCTGCTCTTTGTTATTGCTCTCTAATAATTAATTTATCTTTATCATTTATCATCTTCAATTGATGATGATGGCTCTGGCACATGCGCAGTGGAACCTGTGGAGACGGAATGTTCTGGTTCTCGCGCGGAAGTCTCGCGCACATTAGGCAGCCACAGTAAGGCGCAACCAGGGCGCAACCAAAGCAGCAACAGCGACTGAAGCGACGAGAAGGGAGCGAGCGGCCCTGTGGCTGAGCTTATCTGGATTTCGGGTGAAGGAAGCGTCGATTACTAAAATGACCAGTGGGTATCGACATATATTTTGACTGTAAGGCATTCATGTACTTTATTCGATTGCATGTAGTCTGTGGTCGTTGTTTCTGCCGTTCGTTAGCCACGGCCACAGCCGATCCGGGTTCCGTCTATTTGCTGAAATAGACGTAACGTTATTTTACTAGAATTCACGTCACTCTTGCCTTGGTTAGTAAAACACACACACATACACCACCAGCTGTGCTGAATTAGTATGTTTAAGTGGAGTAAATGGGCTTGTGCTGTGGTGTGTTCGTCATGTAGCTGTGTTGCATTATGTGCGTATTGTACGTTTGTCAACATCGATGGGTCGTTACTTGTCCAGATGTTAGTCCGAGCCTTCGGCCTACTGTAAAGCCGTAGTTTGCAGACACAACACGATTGTTTGGGTTTTAACTCTGCTTGTAGCATACAGGATGTCAAACTGATCACCAGTGATTGTTTTTATGTCTTCAAATGTGCCTCTGCCTTCGTTGATTTTTACCTGACTGGTGCGACAAACCATGGTGGAAGATGCTCTGCTGCCCCCTGTGCTGTTGTTCTGGGCATGAAGCTGCTCTGGAGCGCCTCCCTGCCACGTCGGCTGCTCGCATGTTTTGAATCAGCGTTACCTTTGCAATTAAGCAGTCGTACTTACTATTAACAGACCATTTGTCATTTTACATCATGGCTTGTAGACACTTGTCTGTCAGTGGTTGATGTCCCTTGCTCTTCTGTATTATGTAGTGATAGAGGTGTTTTTAAGGGTGTAGCTCACATATTTGATGTGTTGCTCATTACTCAGTTTGTTCAGCCACACTGTTATTTTCCCCCCTTTGTCTGACATGCAGGAGGAAACCAACGTGAGCTTGCACGCCAGAAGAATGCCAAAAAGCAGAATGAAAGTGGTAAAGGGAAGAGGGGCGACGACGGGCTGTCTGCTGCTGCAAGGAAGCAGAGGTAAGCAGCAGTCTGCGTGAGATTGAAGAAATGGGGTGCTCACAAACTTGAGTAATGGATTTTTGCAGCTCTGTAACCAAAGCGTGTTTTTTCACGACCTAAACGGAGGGCCCTGGACTATTTCACTCTCTGCTGATCATGCAGTTGTGTAGTTTTTTGCAATTAAAAAATAAATAAATAAAAGAAATTCTAAAACCTCACAATGAAGGTTGCTGGTATTTTCAGTGCTGCAAAAACCCACCCCAAAGTTATTTTTGCTTAACAATCTACTCCACTTACATAATTACTGATGTTACTGGTGCGCTTTGCACAGGTGTGTGATACAGTGAAGTCTGCCCTAACAATTTGTATTCTCTCTTGAAATCTCCTCAAGGGATGCCGAGATAATGCAACAGAAGCAGAAAAAAGCGAATGAAGCCGGGAAAAGTAGCACAAAGTCCAAGTAAAGAATGAATTCGGAATTCAACTCAGTGTTTCAAGAACATCCCATGTTCAGCATTCTTCCTGATATTTATGAGAATGGATCTGTCATCTTTGTCTAGACTCAAGAATCTAGGATCCTACATTCTTCCCTATGGCAAATGACATTGCTTGTTGGATTTGTTATTTTACTCGGTGAAATTATGTCTGATCAAGTTAACGGTTGTCCCATGTTGGTGCTGCATGCAGAGGAGCATCAGTGGTGTAAGCAGCAAGAGAAAGATGAACAATTCTTGACACAAAGCATCTACGTAACAGTTGTGTATTTTTGTACAAAAATGTCCCCTGCTGGTTTCAAATAAAGTGTATCTTTTTAGTTCATGCTTGCTTGAGTTGCTTTGTATGTTGGTTTGTGTAAAATTTTCACATGATTTGTACTTGTGTTGTAGGAGTTTTGAAAGGCTAGTGTTTACCCTTTAAGTAATAAGTTAGCATCTTTTAGGCATCACATTTATATACAATTTACTGAATCCTTGATATGGTAGAGTGGATGAGGAATTCTCAGTAAATCAACTTTTTCAAGCAATTTCTCTGTGCACTCTTGTATTTGGATAATTTGGGTTTCATTCAGTTTGTCAGGGTAGAAATGTGATTAAACTCTTAAAAAAAAAAAAAAAAAAAAACTACCACAGCAAATACTTGTCTGTAAATATAATTTCACCCATGCTGCTGAAACCAGTTTAACCTTTCAGTTAAACACCATAAAACATTTCAATCCATATAGCTTTTGCTGGAAGGACAGCATAACCATGAATCACTGAATAATCAATATTTCCTTGATTAACACACCAGTTTCTATTTAATTGGGTGCATCATCATTGGCTTTGATCACATGGTTCATCGAGATGCATTTAATTAACTCACAAAAGATGCAGTTAACTGAAAAATAGCCAACACATTTTCTGTGTTTTGTTCTACATTATTAAGAATTAATATTAGTATTACTAGTATTAGAGTTAGTGAAATTAGGCAAGACAAATGAATCATTTAATTGCTACGGCAGTCTCTCCCAGCCTTTCTGTGACAGGATATCAACTAGATGCTGTTACAGGATCAATACTGGTTGTATCTGTGACACAGGTACAGTACAATATACTCATGGCTCATGGCCTCCTTCCGTAAATAGTGGTCTATCAGGCTCTGCAGTGTGCATCATGGAAAAATACAATAAGACATTTTGGGCAAAGCACTTAGTATACAAATTGTTGCCAAACTCCTTCAGCTACATGCCAGTTGTGTTTTTAAAACTGCTATTGTTTACATCATTAGCTCCATTTATAATCATTGTACTGTCTTCAAGGACTGAAATACATTTTTGACAAGTGGCACAAGTGCATTTATAGAGACGTTCAACCGCATTCACAAAATGGTTGCATTTTGATATTAACAGTGCAGAATAGCTCTTTAATGAAGTCCTAATAACCATTAATAACACATGAAATAACACCCTGCCCACATAACTTGTGTTTAAGAAGAGGATACATCTGTGTTCTGTTTCTGCTAAGTCTGTGTTGTGTAACACTGGAGCCTGCCAGATATACTGTAATTAAACCTAGTATGCCAGCAGGCACTTACAACATAAGGCTGTTGTAACACATTGACCACTAGATGGAAGCATACACCATGGTATTTTTTTTTTTTTTTTAATTTTATTCTTAAGGTGAACATTGGATTTATTCAGTAGTAGTAATGCAGGGAAATTATGTGCTCTCATGGCTTGAGCACTTAAAATTAAGGCTTTGGATGAACATGTTATTCTGCTGAAAAGAAGCAAACTCACACACGTACTCACACACACCCTGCTCAAGCCCTGCTGTTGCAGAACCTTTGTATTATGACTGTCATCCACCAGCATGAGCACAAAATGCATATTGCTGATATTTTATGGTGTTCACTGAGCCAGTAAGCTACAGCTCAGTCTATTTATAGTCAATAAGCTGTGTGTCTACTTACTGAAATCCAGTGAGTTTGTGTCCTCAGATTACAGGGCGTATAATTAAGTCGCCAGTTTAGCTTTCTTCCATCTCAGATAGCAGAAGTGTGGCTGAGGAGCTGAATAGTGATGAGGAACAAATGCAGAATCAGCTGGTTGCTTAAAATTCAAGAAAAATTCAAACCTTATCTTTTATCATGCATGATATCCTGCTTACAGCTTTGGGTAGATCGCACTTAATTTCAGGCATAAGGCCGAACAGACTGACTTGTCTGTGGGTTCTGGCAAGTTTTCTTAAAGCAGACCAAGAGAGGAGCTCAGCAGTGATGAGACACTCAGAATGCACAGAAAAGATGAAGTCAGCTCATCTAATTAAATTCATACAAGACGCCTCATGTCTTTATGCTCCCTCTGCTGAATTTGTTGAGATATGGGAGCACTGGGAAAAAAACTGCATTCTTGTAGCAGTGCTGTCGCAGAAAGGAGGGTGCTTCATTTATGCTACTTACAATGATTAATAGTCCAGTGTCAAAGTATAAGTTGGGGAGAAGGTGGACAATAATGCTCTGTAGCTGCTTGGATTTAAATATGCTTTGAAATTACCCAAAGCAAAGATGAGTGTAGTCAAGCTTTATTTATGCGCTTGCACTTCAGTAATCCAGCCAGCTTCAGCTACGCAGCATCTGTAGGTAATGATAAAACATACACTCAGTGAGCACTTTATTAGGAACAACACACTAATGCTGAGTATGGCCTCCCTCTACTCTCAAAACAGCCTCAGCTCTTTGTGTCATGGATTCCACAACATGATGGAAACATTCCTATGAGATTTTCTGCTCCATGTTGACATGATTGCATCACATCATCTCTGCAGATTTGTCAGCTGCACATTCATGCTGCAAATCTCCTGTTCTGTCTCATCCCAAAGGTGTTCTGCTGGATTCAGATCTGGTGACTGGAGAAGTCACTGAGGTTCACTGAATTCACTGTCATGTTCATGAAACCAGCTTGAGGTGACTTTTGCTTTGTGACATGGTGCATTGTTGTATGGGAGTGTCCATTAAATAGGTAAATTGGGGCTATAAAGGAACACACATGGTCAGCAACAATACTCAGATTCAAACAATGACTGGTTGGTGTTAAGGGGCCTTAAGCGTGCCAAGAAAACACCATTATACCACCACCACCACCACCCTGGACTGTTGACACAAGACCGGTTGGCTCCATGGATTCATGATGATGATGCTAAATTCTGACCCTACCATCTGTGTGCCTCAGAAGACATCCACGAAATCTACATCTTTCCTGTCTTCAGCCCTCCAGTTTTGGTGAGCCTGTGCCCACTGCAGCCTGAGATTTCTGTTCTTGACTGACAGGAGTGGAACCTGACGTGATGGTCTACTGCTGTTGTAGCCCATCCACCTCAAGGTTAGAGGTGTTGTGCATGCTGAGATGCTTTTCTGTTCACCACAACTGTAAAGAGTGGTTACCTGACTTACCAGAAGGAAGTCTGAGGATGTCCATCTATGAGAGAAACACACAGGGCAGAGATTATAGTTAAACCCATGACGCTATTGTCATGGGTTTAAACCTATAGTCTTGGACCTCTGTCAGTTGTCCATTTTATCCCATCTCAAATAACCTGTATATTGAAATATCTAATAAAACCAAAAATGCCTGCAAAACATGTGAGACTCGCCTGCTTGCCAGCTACATATAACACTCCCTTGAGAATAAGTGCATAGAGGATTCTCCTTTAAAGAAGAAAGTGATCACCACATTCATCTTGTGGTTGATAAATATAGCCACAGGCAGGAACTCCTCCTGTTTCATTATTTTTAGGGTGAAGGCAGAACAGTGTTTCAATAACATTTTTAACAATAACACTGATGCAGCCGCTTAGATAAAAGCTACACAATGAGTGATGGTGTTATAAAACATGTAACCGAAATGAAATGTGTATTATATAGCATAGTGTGTGCACAGTGCCTTAACACACATGTCTTCATACTTATATAACTATAAATAATGATGGGGCAGGAGGAACATGCATTAACTAAAGACTCTCCACAGGTAGGTATGTCTCATGCTGCTGCCTGAGAGTCAGCTTCAACCAATATTGATGGAATTTGATTTGATTTGTCTGTAAAAGAAGAATAGTACAATCTTTATTTTAATATCACAGCACTATATAATTACGTACTAATTTTAAGTGTTTATAGATGATCTTGCACATAACTGCTTCCTATGATGGAAATCCAGAGGCTGAAGCTCATTTTACTGCATTATCACTATTTGTCTGAACGGGAGAGTCAGCTGAGCTCCTAGATAGTACTGCATGCTCACATGTAGCCTACAATATGGTGTGTAAACTGTGTGTATTTGTCCACATGAAAAGTGTCATTGATCATTGGAGCTAAATGATCAGCCTGTGATTGGCAGGGAGATGGTGGGAAATGAATTACAGATGTAAATACAATCCCAGAGCACATTTTATACACATTACATTTTCAACAGTTAAGAGTAAAAAAAAAGAAAGCTGGCCTTATCAACATCAAAAGTACTTTAAACGAATTGTTTGACATTTTGGGAAATGTGCTTATGTGCTATGTTACTTCTTGACTGGAGACCGCAGGACGTTCCTGCTCCAGCATACATCACCTTTGGACAGAGTCAGGCTAGCTGGCTAGTTTCTATTCTTTGTGTTAAGCTAACTGTCTGCTGGCTGTAGCTTCATGTTTATCATACAGACATAAGAGTGGTAAATCAAGTTTAAGTGAATAAGCGTATCTTCCAAAAATATCAAGCTATGCCTCTGATTTGCCAAATGTAAAAGGAGCACAAAAGGGGGAGGAATTTGAACCATGCTTTCACATCTTCAGCTTAATATACAAGCACAGGCTTGTGTCTAATTGCTTGCGCTTAAGACTCAAGATTGTGCAAGTTGTGGAAACAATTTCCCCCCAGGACAATAAACACTACACTACACTGTACACAAACACTCAAAATCCACCTAAATTTTAGTGTGGCCAAAAAATCAGTGTCCTAGTCACTGAAATCAAGACTTACCCAAACTGAATCAGACAACAGTCAGAAAATTGCCAGTTCTATTTCTGGATCACTTTAAAGAGGAGATGTTTCAGGTTATTACCAGATTAGTTCAACTCCTCACCATCAATTCAACAATATATAACTATCATGTGAACATCCAGTTTTGAAGAGAGATGAGATGGTGTGTGACCTGAGAAGTTGGGTGTGGACTGATTTCCTTTCCTTGAATATAAAAAGTAAATCTGCTTTTCAATTTCACCATCAACTAAGTGTTGCCATGAAATACGCAATGCAACCATAGCTGAAATGCACGCTGACTGTAATTGTTTTCAAGGCTGTGGCAAACAAAAGGCACTTTTCACAGTGCAGTGATTTGTTAATAATGAATAGCAAATTACTGTGTTTGCTCTTCATCAAATGGTTGGTGACAGCAGATGAGCGGCTGGTGTTTAAAGTAAATGGGATCTGTCACAGGGCATCAAAAGGGAGAGAATACGTTGAGGTTTGGTGGGATTCAGAAAGACAGACAAGGGCAGAACCCTTGTCCCTGAGTCATTCTGAGGAATGGTGCTGGATGAGAGTCCTCTGCACAGTCACGGTCACAGTCAGCACTGGGTATGTGCTCTCTGCTATCCATGTGACCATCAGATCATTCACACACATGGGCAGTCTGTGAGGGAAGAGGTATTTTATTCTTGCTGGCAGCTGGTCTGTGTCTCAGCAGGAGTGCTAGGACATCAATAAGCAGAGATCTATTCACTGTGCACTGTCCTGTATGAACAGAATTTCCTGCAGGATATTTTGTACCTGTTGAGGCCAATTTTGGGTCAGAGGCTCGGCAGAATACAGACTGAGGTCTGTTGTTTTGTCGATGAAAATGGACTCCCTCATTAGTGCATTAAGTGAAATGAACTGTAATTACATATCCTGATGCAAGCACAAAAACAGACTCTTTTTGTTGCATGCAGCAGCCACGGTGGACCTGCTTTGTATAGTCAGTTCATCATTTCCAGGGTTGATTTGCTACTTTGATAGTTGTAAATTGATCATTGGGTTGTAAATTGATGTTGATACACAATCTGACAGTGTTATGTATTTGATGTGATATAAATTTCCATTAATGGCCCAGTCACAAAGCCGTTGTGTATGAATCCAGATCTGTGTGTCTCCCCGTGTTCATTAGTATTACTTCTGGTTGGTCTTTTAAACTTGTTCTTTTGTACACAAGTATGAAAAGAAGTCAAGACCAAAAACATATTGTGAGAAGAAAATTATTACTCTGAAGGTCGATGATTAAATTGCTGCTTTGGTAAAGAGATATGAAAAGAGAGAAATGAATCTTTCAGCACAGCTCGTTCACCAGGTAATTGGCATTGTGAGTTGGAAACAAGGCTTTCCTTAAAAGTGACAGTAGCTGTAATTGTCACAATTCATCTTTATTTAAACTGTCCCAAACAAATAAGGAGACAATCAGGAGATGATAGGCTCTCATCAAGGCTGATTCTTATAAAGTATCAGAACAAGGAATATTGCATTATTACACTCAATAAATAAATAAATAAATGAATCTGCAGAAAACATCTTGTGGTTTAATACAACCTGAAGAAATGTATTGTGTCATAAATGTCGACTGCAGAGACAATGGCATAGATTGTACTGCGGAGAAGAGCTGCTGGCAGGGCCACGGGAAGGTGTTTTAAGTTGGGGGTGCTGTAGTTGGAGGAGCATTTTACTCCTACCCATACAATACAACCCATACAAATACAACATAGGCCTACAACAATACTACTACACACACACACCAAAAAAGCAGCAGTAACAACAGCAGCAGCCAGGTCTATAAAAAGGAATCAGTAATCCTATTTCACAAATAGCTCACAATAATGCCATTACACTGCAATACACATGTCCAAAAGCTCATTGCGCACGGCACACAAGAACATATACAAATACGCACATTTTTTCAACAAGGTTGTATCAGTGGGATGTTAAATGTAATTGACAGCTGAATATTAAATTGCTCAGCTGCAGCTTAAACCAAATATCTTACCTTGAGCTGCAGACAATGTGCTCCAGTACTTATAATAATCCAAATGTGGCCATGCGCTCAGGGGCTGTGGGCAGGGATGTCCAATGAGTTCAAAATGTCAGTGTGGACATGCATCAGGGAGAGGTGAGTTTGTCTCTTCTTGGTCATGGTGTTGCTGTAGCCACGTTTTCATGATGCAAAGTGGAGAAGGTCTGGTCGAATGAGGTCACAGACATGAGCAGGCACGGACATAACTACGAGTTTTTCAGCTTCTGTAAACAGAGCTCTTGTTTGAGGATGGAGCTTAGATAGACATGTTGCTTCATTCTGAACTGTGACAGGAGACTTTCGGGTGACATCCTCTTGCATTTTGAGCTAGAGATCAGGAAGGCCTGGGTCCAGCTCCTACAGAAGGTGAAGGGACACGAAATCAGCTGGTTTCCCTTTGCTGCCTCTTCTATGCAAGCAAAACACACAACTTGACCACACTCCACCACGTAATGAAACCACTTCAATTTAGCAAACCAAGCTGGTGTAAATGCACGGCTGAAAGTTTCTTTCCCAAAACGTCTGGCCGGAATATTGAAGTTTGGTGTCTACGATAGAGTTGATATGACACACCCTACACTGCCTCTGATTGGCTAATGATTGTTGCCTTCGTTGTTTGGGATGGTTAGGTTTAGGCATGAAGAGTGAGAATAGTTAGGGTCAAGGTAAGAAGTCATTCAGAGGCAGAGTAGAACTGGTTATGTCTAAACTATAAGAGCATTGTGCTCTCGCCACTAGTTCCCGCAGCCATAGCTGCTGGTGGTGGAGGTGGTGTCAGCACCTGCACCTCCCTCTTCCACCTTATGTTTCGACTCTCCATCTCTTAACCCAGATGTCCAGAGTCTTTAAACATATGACCCACAGAGCAGCCATCCAGGTTCGAACAGGTAAGAAATGGAGAGCAGATAAATCTCTGGACGTGACTGAGGCAGAGGGCACTGGTGGGGTCCATAGCAGCAGGGAGGTCAGGCATAGGCTACTTCCTGACAACCAGGGTCAACAACGTATAGGGAAAGGTGCGGCAATACCTTATTTTGAAGGAGGTAAGAGCCAGCCGGATGCTAGGGATGCAACAGTAAGAAGCATGGACTAGATGGGAAAGTGCACCGCAATGAAAGATCACCTGGTGTAACATCTGGCAAGCAGATTTCCATCACATAAGATTCTTGGTCCAAGCTGTGAGACACATTCCTGCCCTCATTGCTCAGGAAGAAGTTCCTTAGAACACCTCCTCAGCAGCTTCCCAAAAGCCCTTGGAGAGGGGGTGCTATTGTTGACACTATGAACAGGTGCTTAAGGCAATCGCTGAGAGTGTATCCACAGTCATTAACAGCACCAAGAGCCATCACGAGCCAAAGACCATTACTTTTCTGAGAGCCAGAGAGAAGCTCCACCTACAACCAGGAGCAAAGTTTGATCTCCTCACCACTGCCAATGACTGGCAACTGGTTGGCCTGGGCAAGCAGCAAAAGTTCCCAGCCCAGATAACATCAGTATGTCTGCAATGAGACATGATCATTATTGAGTCCACCAAGCAGCTGATCATGCTGGAACTTACAGTGCCCTGGGAAGAGCATATGGACAAGGCCAACAAGAAAAAGTGTGCCAAGTACTAGAAGCTTGTGAAAGAGGGCAGAAGGTAAGGCTGGAAAACCTGCTGTGAGCCTGTTGAGGGGGAGTTGCCAAGGAATTGCAGGACGCTCACTCTGCTAAGCGTTTATACTGCTGGGCATCTCTGGGCAGGCAAAGAGAAGGTCCGCCAGATCAGCCACAGATGGTGCAGAGAAAGCCACTAGGTGGCTGTTGATCAAGAGAGCAGATCCTTGAGCGAATGCTGCTGGGTTGCAAGTCAGGGTTTGATCAATGCCAGCTGGATCATCTGGGCGTCTGATGTTGAAAGCCCCAAAACACCCAGTGACCCCAGGTTAGACATGATGGTATCATTAGCAAACAAAATGGGGAAATGAATATTGCAAAAATAATGACAAATCATTAATATATGTAAGAAAATATAAGGGTCCTAAAATAGATCCTTGTGGTACACCACATTAAATGAGCTACTGAAGTCCAACCATTTGTTATTACATATAAAATTGCTCCCTTTTACTCATACATTTAGTTAAACACCTTTTTCCATAAATCCCTAATCTTTTTGACAGGTCATACAAATTCAAGGTCTTTGTTAAATGTAACTCTGGAGGACTAGGTGTACTCACATATTGCTGCCCCTGCAAACAGCCTAATTAGACTAATGAGTTACATTTGACTGCATGTGTAAATATCTGTGAATGATTAGTAATAAACCTGGTTTTGATATTCTTGGAAACGTAAAATAAAACATATTCCAGGGAGAGTCTGTATGTTGTTTATGAGGCCAGATGGTCAAAATTTATGTTCTGAAACTGCACTCACTCTGATTTCTTTTAAGCACTTTACCATTGACTGCAGATGATCGAATGGTCAGATAACATCTGTCATTACACGATGACAGATGATACATTCCTCCCTCTCTCTGAAGAGACCATCTGTAATGTGTTCTTATTATAATAAATATACTAAATGAAATTGTGAATCATCCAAACAGGCTGGATGTTTGCAGATGTCAGAGATATGCTCTGTACAAGTGTCAGAGGATGTGAGGAGTTGGTTAATGTTTGTAGCAGCTGTGGTCAAGAATAGATGAGAAAACCTATATGCATTTGTTTGGATGTCCCAGAGAGAATGCCTGAAAGAAGTCAGCTGAAGATGTACATCCTCAAATTTGTTGATGAATCTTACTGCTGAGTTGACAGAGTAATCACAGATCGCAAACGCCATCAGGTGACCATCCTCAGCAGCCTCAGGGTAACTGAGTGGAACAGTATAACTGCAGAGGGAGAAAAGAAGTGAGAGAAAAAGAGAGAGGGGGATGACCTCATCAGTTTGATGAGCCTGTGCTGAGTTCAAAGTTCACAGCAGACTGACGAACTGGAAAGAAAACAGAATCCAGTCTTTACCTGTGCTGTACCACGATCAAACACAGCAGCAGTGTATCATCATCTCTCATTCCCGACTGAGTAAATATCATTCAGTACTGGGCAGCAGCTACAGACAGTGTCCAAAAAAACCTGTAAGTACTGATTCACAAAGCTGATGTTTATGACGGTGCTGCCCTCTGAAACTGTGTATCCATGACCAGTGTGCAGCAAAATTCTGTAACTGGGTGTAAAGAGCTCATGGCCAGTATTTTCAGTCTTGTGAGAAGGATCCCCTCTCTTTAGTTGACCAATCAGAGCTTTAATTCTTTAGTATACTGCTATAATATAAATTGGTTATGTTTAAGCAGATAACAAATGAATTTTCAGTTGTATGATAGTATGAAAAGACATTAGTAAATTAGTAAAATTTCAAATGCTTTCCAAAAAGTATTTTGCAATCCAATTAAGACTGAATAATGAAACAACTAATTGCCACATTCAATGAATAAATCTTTTTAAAACATTTTTTGAGTACCATAATTTTAATTTTAATTCACTTCATTGCTTCATGAATAGGTTTATAACAATAAAAGTAACTGATTAAATTAATTCCCCAAAAGTCAATATCTATTCATGTGGTACACTCTGAACCTCATAACCTACACGCTGATTAACAACTTACTGTGTTTAGCACCTTTTATGGCCCCAATTACAGATTTAGACATAAGTGAAACTTCATGCCTCCAATCTTTTCTTTCACTCCTCAAAGCGTTATACATTCCCTTATCAAAGATCCAGTGTTCCTCTGCACACAGTTCACAACAAAAACACTCCAAAGAGGAAGGCAGCAGTTGTTTTAAACCTAAAAAATTATCAACATGTTTGTTTTAAAAAGCAAGTTCTCTTCTCAAATTGATGACCATCAGTAAAGTCTAGTTAACATGCATCTGGAAAAATGTTTTTAATGCTCCTGGTTTGTTTTAACACCTGAAATTATATGCAAATTGGCTATTAAATTGAAAGTATCTCTCTCAAACATCTGTTTAGTGCAAGGGTCAAAGACTAAAACTCAGCAATTTACAACATAAAATGGACTCACATGCATGTGTCAAAACATGTATTTTATTCATTTATCTTAAAAAATTAAAATAAAGTGCTTTTTATGTACAATATAATAAAAACAACAGTCACAATCTCAATGATACAAAAAATACAGTTCACAATGTTATTTGTACACAACAAATAAAAAAAGAAATCATGCAGGCAAGACCACATTTGTCTAATAGTTATTCAGTCAACTAAGCTTATGGTGTTCAGTATGCTGAGGCAAAGCTGTTGCCGTGTCTCATGGCTGAGCCGATATGGAGGATTTTGAGCTGTGCTTGCATCTTACTGCAGTACTACATCGTGCAGCACAAATGATTGGTTATTACTGTTGTGCTGTTTCTTTGTTGTATGACCGCTGAAAGAAAATCCTGAAAAGATGTCACAATGGATGGCCTACAACTACAACAAGTTATTTTAGGAAAATAGACTGCTGTTAATGTGATATAGTTGGCTACATTCATGTCCAGTACAGTATGTTGCATTACTGAGGAGCCACTCAAAATGAAGCATCAATCACCATGGGATCATTTGCTTTTTAATGAAAAGCATGTCATTAATAAATATGCACGACTTTTACGACACAGTATTTACCCTTTTGGCATTATTGACTATTAGGGTCAAATGGTATTGTAACTTCAGCTTTTCTACATGAGATCAGGAAGTAATATTATTGTTAAATACTGAATTGTTTAGAGAAGTGTTTTCTATGTGCACAGCATCACTTTTGACACAAGCAAAGACAGAATAGTACAAGATTTTGAGCAGCTCCTAGGTAAAGTTAATGGTGGCTTGGGTGAAACTGTAAATCTATAGTTGACCCGTGTTGTGTTGTGGAGTTAAGTGTGCCCATGGAGGGCTACAATCATGCCATTCACCACATTTCTGTTGGTGAAGTCACTGCTGGGTAGTGTACAATGTGGCACATGGGTAAAGGCAGAACTATGTGATGTCTAAAGGCATTCTGTAAATATGTTGTGAGGTTATCCATCAAGCAAATCAAAGTAGGTTGTTCAGCCTCCAGAGACTCTAAATTCTTAGTCTTAGCAGCGGCGACAAACAATGCTCTGCACTGAGGCTTTTAGAGTCTGATTTATTCTTGTTATTTAATTTTTTATTTATTTTTTTTAAATGTATTTTATTTGAATCTATTGGCACACGTCATACTCTTGTTAATCTGAATTTACAAGTAAGCAACCAAAATTAAAGGAACGGTAAGACGCTTTGAGATTTCAACCTCAAGGTGATAAGACCCCTGGGAGTTAATGTACAAATTTTGTTAAATTTTGACAGTCAGGCCAGCTGTTCCCCATTTCCAGTCTTTGTGCTAAGCTAAAATGCTGCCTGTAGCTTCATTTAACATAGCCACACACGAGGTATCAATCTTCTCATCTGCCAATAATATGGTGATTAAACCTATTTCCTACCATATAAAAGTACTCCTTTAATTCAGTATGACATGAAAATAAAAACAGATACTATTACTACTTTGGTTTGAGTAGCTAGCTAACTGCTAGCTTATCAAGAGACTGGAAGCAGGGGTAAACAATTAGCCTGGCTATGTCCAGTTGTAATGAAATCTTCCACTCAACACAAAAAAATATTGTACCTCGTTTTTGTTTCTACCGTGTACAAAAACCTAATTGTAAAAACAAAGACTCACTGTTTTATCAGGGATTATATTCCAAATCTATATTTATGCTGAACTAAGATAATATAATAATAATATCATCTCTAACTATTCATTAATTCAGTATGACATGAAAAGCAGATATCTGCTTTGATGTGCTTGATAAAAACCAGTCCAGGTGCTGAACAAACAGCATGGTGAGAAATGTGCTGCATTCTGTGCAAGAGTTGAGATGTATGCTGAAGTAGGCAGTAAAGCATTACGGGAAAAAAAAAAGTATCAGCAGTGTTCACTCTCTAGTTTCAAGACTATCTCTACAACACATCTTGCACAAGGTCCCTTAAAAACACACAATATTACTCACAGATACTGTATATACACAACAAAAACTAATGAAAAAAGGAAACACTGACCACTGTTGCGCAGTATGCTGTGCAATTACTTTGTCAACTTGTAGCAGTTACATAGCATTTCGTCATCTGCTCAGTGTTCGAAATCGCAAAATGTTGATTCTGTGTGATACTGGAATATATACTGTAAGCATACTTGATCAATACAGTGAACTGGTGATGTATTCTAAGACATGTGGTGCCATATTGTCCTTATGGCCGTGTAAATGTTTCTCATTCAGATTTACACACCACTATCAGCTTCCTACATCTTTGGAAAATTCTGCTTGATAAGTCTCAAAAGTCTAAGCAATGTGGGTGTAAGTGTGTTTGTAATGGCTGCACTGGTCCCTGTAATAACTGACTTCTAAAAATTATTTTCCTTAGCAGCCACTCTTTCTGTCTCTCAGTAGTTGCATTTCTTAAGAGTATGCTCCACTTTTACTGAAATGTGCAAACCTGTAAGTTTTCAACACCCTGATTACTTGTGCTTTCACATTAACAACGTGTTGACATTGGACTGTAGTGGATGCCATGTATGTAAGAAATGTAACCTGCTGGGTGTGGCTTATTTTGAACTAATACAGCGCTCTCTGTGCATTTACATCATTACACAGCACGGCTGCAGTCTGGACAAGAGACCACTGAATATTATCTCTCCCCTACAGCGATTTTGAGTGGGCTTATTAGCACTTATCCAAAAAGTTTTTATTGTTAATGCTCATCAAGATCAATGCACCTCTATGTTTCAGTGTGAACACTAAGAAGGCAGATAAAACTCCTTTAAGGGTAGCTGAAGGAAAATTGGGGTATGTTCTCACCTGACAACCACACAGCAACTAACCTCCACGCCATAACCTTTGGCCCCAATTCTGATTTTACATGAAAGTCAATTTTTTTTTTTTTTTTTATAAACTAACAGTCTTGGAAAATTTCCACTTGCACCTCACATTCCACACATATAATTAGTGCCACTTTTGTGAAACCCAACTCTGGTTCCATCATCATGTGCTCTTCGACAGCGATCAATGCTAACACAATGCATGAGATGGGAGTGGTCATGAATGGCACTATTGCATTTAGATAAGACAATCAAGTTATTTTAGTTTTTTGGCACAGTGCACGTGATGATTTTGGTGCTGCCCTGAACATGGTAGAGGTGTGGACGACCCTCCTCCTGCTTTTTCTTCTAGGCTCTTTTGTAATGCCAGGTCTCTTTTCCATATTCGCCTCAGAAACAGGGATGTCTGTGTCTCAGTCACTTTATTCACTCATCCTGGTACTTGCAGGTCAATACTGAAGAACAGGGCTGTCTCAGATGAGCAGAGATGTAGAGCAACAGGTTCCCTAAAATTGTCCATGGTGTAGTTTTGTCTGACTGAGACAGACCTTGTTTGACCAGCTCACATTCAGGAGGTAAATGCCAGTAAATAGGTCCTGGAGCGTAATTTCTGATCACAGCTTTTCATGATCTTTCTTGAAGTCTTTTCCAATGTTGTTCCAACAGAATTAATTTAGGGGTGGTGTTCTCTCCTTGTCTGCCTCATATCTCCCATCGCCTTTATCCTCTTACAGTCATGACATTTATTCATCAAAAGGGAACAAATGTGCTTCTGACTTGCTTCCGTAATGTGTGGATCATAATGAATATGAACATATAATTATATTCTCCTAAACCTGAACTCTTGGTCTCCATGTAGCTGTAGCTTGGTTCTAGTGTGCATAATAACAGTATGTATGGCAGCCATGTGCAGGGTTACACATAGTCAAATAGGGCTGGACAACATATCAATATTTATAATTCATTGTCTATTGTTTTTATAATATCATGTGAGACTTCTGCTAGACAATTTAATGTTGGATCTTGCATATCTAAAGAGATACTGTGATAAATATTGATACAGGAGGAAGGTCTGTTTATTATGCGTTTATTCGTTTTATTTTTCCTTCCCCAATATTGCCCAGCCCCACACACACACACACACACACACACACACACACACACACACACACACACACACACACGCGCTGTAAGTGGCCATGAGATTGACTCAAAAAAAGACTGTGTTATTATAACTATTCTTAGCAGCTGCCATGGTTCGTGATCCTGGTTGAAACCGGATTGTTGTGCTGCTTCTTTTACCAGCCCCATGCAGCAAACCGGACCAACCTCTGGCTTCAGAGTGGAAATGGTTAAATGAAATGACCTCCGCATATGATCACAGAACAAAGATGACTAAAATAAAAGATGTGCTGTGATGTAGGAGGATGTCAGCATCTCCTCTCCTTCGCTCAGTGGCCTGTATCCTTCACAGAGATACAGGGTGGCATCTTTTAGCGTTTACCGTGCTCTCATACGATAGAGTCTTTGATCTCCGAGCCCAGCCTCACTCTGGGCCGAGGGCAGGTTGGGGAGTATTCTACGTGGCTCTCCTTCAGATTAAGCGGCCGCCTGTCGGAGGACTCGGAGAAGCTCTTGCTGTTGTCTGGCGAGGACTCGTGCGTGGGCGTGCTGCAGATGTAGTTATCATTTAACGTCTGGTAGCCCTTGTGATCTGAAGTGGAGACAGGGATGGTGTTACCGTTGAGGGGCAAGCTCTCAGCGGGCTTTCCCACTATCCTCGGCTTCTTCTGCTGCATGTTCGGACACTCGCCCTGCTTCAACATGGACTTCATATGGTCGCGGTTCCTGTAGATGACAAACAAGGAGAACACCACGAGGGAGAACGCCAGCAGGGCGCACACCACAATCAGTTCGTTCCAGTACGTTTTCGTGTGCACTTGCTCGGAGCGAGACTCGCCGGGCAGGATGATGGTCTCCTCTTGCTCAAAGTGTGGTGTCCGCGAGTGTCCGATCAGAGTGGTGCTCTCCTGGCGGGGCTCTGCCCTCACGCAGTAATTCGCCAACAACTGGTGGAAACCCTCCTCCTCTGACCAGCACTCGTAGGTCTCCATCCTGTCGACCTGAGCCACCACGACCAGGTTACCCTCGGGTGTGGCGTAGAGAAACTGACTGGCGCTGTCGCTGTAGCGCCACCTCCTCTGTGCCAGGTTGGACCGCAGCTTGCAGGGCAGGACCCTGAACGTGTTGGCTGGGATTGTAACGAGCTGGCAATGGGAACCACCTATTAAAAAAAAAAAAAAGAAGAAGAATATTGTAAGATCCCTTTACAAAAATATTATACTGTTACTGTAACTTTAAAGGAATAGTTCAGCATTTTGGGAAATTTGCTTATTTGCTTTCTTGAACTGTTCCTCTAAAGATTTGGTCAATAACTATATCACTGCATTTCGTAAATTAAATTATAATTCACATGAAATAACAACAATAAGTAACATCATATGTGCGTGTTGTGGTGTCGACAAGGTGTCAAACAACACTTTGATTAAAGACCACTGCACAAAGAGGACACACTCACGAGAAGATGCTGGTCTGGCAGATCTGGCGCTGGGAAACGTCTTGTTACAAATCGCTGATGTGTCGGCCTCCTCCACATCCTGCTGCCAGTGGCTGAGCCAGAGCATACCAAACAAAACAACAGGGTGAGGGTTAGCAGCTGTAATGAGAGGAAGCCTGTATGGATGCACTCATTTCATCCTCTCAAAGTCTCTTATTACGGGAATAGCTTCGTCAGTGTGACTAAGGGAACAATCTTCTTTTAAAAGCTATTTGTTCAAGCACATGACCATGAGCACTGCGTGTTTATGTGTTTGTTTGGGTTCATGTTCACAACAAAACAGTATTTTCCTCATGAGTTCCTGAGGTAGCATATTTTCCTGTTTCTCATTGTATAGATACGACGTGTGTGCTTATATATTTCCCTCTACATTCACATGTATGTATATATGGGTCAACTGTTAGTGGAAATGTAATTGATTTTTAGCCATGCTAGCAGCATGGCTCTATGATTGTCTGATTGGTCGGTCCACAACTTTGGTCCGGAATGAAATATCTTGACAACTATTAGACGGTCTACCATTAGCATTATTCGTCTCTTATTTGTTCCTATTTTGGAGTTATGAGTGAACGAGTATGGCCAAATAATTGTATTTTTTTATTTACTTGTCTAGTTGTTTTAAATGGCGTTTTGTATGTGAAAAAGGGAACATAAAAAAATCTAAACAATTAGGGAGCCTTAATGAACAAATAAAGCTGCATTGGCTGTTAGCTAATGTAGATAAACAAATTAAAAGTGGATGTTGACAAATAACGATTTCAAACAGTTTGTTTGAAACTCTGCCCCCGAGGTCACTTGTATGTGAGCTCGTACCTGTCAGGCGGCGCCATCCTAACGTCCCGACACAGCCGCCCGGTCCAGGCGCAGTAGGGGTCTCTGGACAACACACACTCTCCACAGCTCAGGTAGTTGGAGCAGTTGGCCACAGGAACCTCCACCAGCCCAGAGTAGGACGACACAAACAACAGACCCTGCGGACGATGAAACGCCATGTGTGAGTGTGCGCGATACAAATTTATCATCAAAAAAGGTGAGTGCAGGGCAGAACAGACCTTCTGCTTTTGGCTATGGATTTCTGATTTCAAAAAGGGAAACCATGCTAAAACAATTACTCATGATAAACAGAGCAATGTAACCTAAACAAAGGACTAACTCCGGCCAGCTGTGCTGAGTAATTTCATTGTGGTTAAAAACACATGGTGACATGTTCACAATTGTTGCTACAAAGCCTTGTGCTCAATTTATTTATTTTATTCTTGTATGTTTTTAACAGTTTTCTGACAGTACACATCGTCATATGTGTCACGTACGTGAACTTTCACCATGAGTGTCACATTAATACTGACGCACAGTGCGCCCCGAGTTCCCACAAGTGCAGTCTATATTTAGGCTCATCTTATCTTCCAGTATATTAGATAGACATCATGTGGATTCTGTCTTAGTCTTTCATATCCCTATTTGGAGCTAAGAATATACTCACAAAAAGTATCTTGGACTTTATTAGAATTACATAATCTTAGATAAGATTGCAGTTTGGCTGCTGTGGCCTGGGGGGGGTGGCCATTATGTAATAAAGAGTGAAAAGGTAATGAAATTTAGCTCTGTGCAGAATGCCAGAGACGATCATAAACCCTGTTCCAGACGGTGCGATAACTTAGAGGGAAAACTCAGTGGAACGGCCCCTGTGGAAGCAAAATGTCTGTAGCCGGTTTGTGCTCCGGTAAATCTCGCTCTTCCACATTTTTATTGCGTGAAAATGAATTTGATTATGAACACAAACCAGTGCTGCCATAATCATTATAGATATGTATTAAATTGTAATAA
Organism: Seriola lalandi dorsalis; assembly: GCF_002814215.2. Taxonomy (NCBI): domain Eukaryota; kingdom Metazoa; phylum Chordata; class Actinopteri; order Carangiformes; family Carangidae; genus Seriola; species Seriola lalandi. The sequence goes on from NW_019525027.1 coordinate 1,236,442, forward strand.
ATGTATTTGAAGTAGTTTATTGCGTGACACACAGTTAATGAAGAGATGATAAAATTGTGATTTACCCTCTGAGGGTCCAGTTCAATGTGTTGCACAGGCTGAGGCTCGGGAAACAGAACCAGCTCTTCTATGATGTGCATCTTATCGTTGGCATTGATGGCTTTATGGAGCTTTCCGTCATCTGGAAGACAAAGGAAATAAGTATAAGTGACTTAAATTGAAGCCAGGGGAGGAAAGAAGCAGCTTCTGCTGTTTTTAAAATCACAAATCAAACCCACAGTGTTTCGTATTTGCAAATAGTGGAAATATTATTTTTCCTCTTTAAAGATTCACCCTAAAAAATGATGGAATTATACATTAAGATAGAGATGTTGTGTAATGCTCTGTACCTGTTCCAATGAAGAGCACGTCGTAAGCCCTCTCCATGCCCTGGATCTTGTGCACGGCGATCTGTGTGTAGCGCACGCTGCGTTTCAGCAGCAGGGGAGCGCTGCGGATCACACTGTCCATCAGGAAATGGTCCTTGACAAAGTTGAGCACTTTATCAGGCATGTGTAAAGATGACTGGATACCCATTTGCCTGGCGTGGTTGGTCACGCACTGTATGGGAGTAAATTAGAAATGAAAAATGAATCTCTGCTTGTTGGAGAAGTCCTGGAAACACAAACATACAATGAGACACACACACACACATATATATATATATATATATATAGTGTATGTGTATGGCTAGCTTTACTTCTGAAGAACATGAAGTTTAGGATGAGTTATCATTACAAACAAAGACTGAATACACAAACTGCTGCGTTGGCTGCTATAGAAATTTTTAACTATGGATCTACTGGTTTTTAAATCTTTAGGAATTTGTTTTGCTCCGGGAATGTACAAAGAGCATCTGCATCTGTCTTTAAGTTGGCAAAAAAACTAAAAGTAGAACATCTGCTTTCAATCAAGCTCACTTGTTGAACAGCCCAAAAAAATCAGTACACAGGTTCAACTGGATGATAACAAAATATACAATATATTAAGGATAGCATTAAAAATTGGTTATTATTTTTTATCTGTTATTTGATATTTAATTCTTCTGACTGAACAGAGACTAAAGCCACTTAAATGAACAGCTGCACAGACTGAACCAAAGCAGGTGAATATAGCGGTTCGACACAGGATATTGCCTTCACCACTCACCGCTCCGGGCCGTGGTTCTGGCACAGGGTGGTTGTAGGTGTACCACTGCTGGGTCTCCCTGTTGACCTCTCGGTAGCGCCCGCTGAAGGCTCTCTCCACCTGAGCCATGGTGAAGGCACACACTGCTGAGCTGCCCGAGGCTCCCTTATACCTGTGAACAAAGGAAACGTTCATATTGTTTCAATTTGTTTGAAATGTGACGAGGTGCGAGGCTTTAGTCACACATTTTGATCCATGTTCTTACAGCGTGTTACAGTTCTTCTTCTTTTTTTAACCAACCAACCTTTCTGCATTTGTTGTTATTTTATGCAGTCAACTAGAGCAGCAAACTGTCACTGGAGAACATTTGAAGAGTGTGTACTTGAATGATTTCCATATTAAAATCTTTATTTTGGTGATACATTAATTAGTCATTGGGGTTGCATGGGCTTGTGTTTGTGTTTAAGCTCATTACAGCTGCTCTAAATTCAGAGGAGCCAAATAAGAAAAGGCAGCTTGCCAAGTTTGAGCACTGATATTAAATTAACAAGACTAGGTCAAAACCTAATATATGGCTGGACTGTGTATGGGCAATGTGCGAAATTAAGGACGTAGTTTCTTATTTCGTCTCTCACACAGCTCCTGGCCTCTGTCTGGGATCCACAATAGTTTTGAACTACTGTGTTTCCTCAAAAAAATGACCCGGGCTTTTATTTACCTCAACTGCAGAGGATAACAGGCCTTTTATCTGAGGCAGGCTTGTAATAGAGACAGGTCTTTATTTCACATTGCCTCTGTGTGACATGTATAATTGGTCATAGCTGTATTTTAGTACGAAGCCTGTTTCCCTTTCTCAGAGTTAATGCGTTACATGTTAATGCAAACTCAACACTTCCTGTTACCATTTAAAATTTAAAGCCCTCTAGTGTATCACTGGATAGAAACCCTTTATTTCTAAATATGGCTTTCATTACTGTGCTGCAGTAAGTGTATTGTCTCATTTCCGGTTGCTGGTGTTTCTGTTGTTTACATGCTATTCAGATCTGTTAGTTTCTTTAGCTTAGTAGTTACCGATGGTTTCTATTTCCCTCTCCTGCTCTCTCTTGCTCACTATGTCTTATGTTTAGTTATTTCTCTGCCTCCTTTAGTATTTATGATACATGTAACGGAGGCTCAGTGCATTGGAAGTGCTACTGCATTTCCTTGTAGTTTCCGAGCAGCCAGGAAACCAGATTGGCTGTGTGACTGCCTGTAACAAGAGGCGTAGCCTTAAGTCCACAGTTGGCTCCCACACATTAAGACAAAAAGTGTCTGTATCTAGCTCAGCCACGTGGCATTCAGCTGACCAATGGTAGAAATATGATCACTCACTCACTCAGTCACCCACGGACATTTGCTATTATAAGGCTGGCCCCAGTGTTGTGGTCCAGCCAAAAAGTGTCTCTAGATAGTGTGTGTGGGTGAGCTGTGAAGGTTCAAGTGTCTGTGTGTTTGTGCTTAAACATAAACTGTCGAAGTGCCATAAATCAGATTCATTAAAGTGCCTGCATGTCACAGTTGAGCGGAAAAGTCCTTCTGTTTGTCTCTTACCACTGCGAGGTGAAGACACCGTAAAACACGGTGCTCTCCCAGCTGTCTCCCATAGGCTTCAGGACAAACATGTCCTGGATGATGTTGAAGGGGAAACCATCGTCAGGGAGGGAACACAGGAGCTGGGCCTTCAGGAATGTGGTCCATTTCTTCTGCAGCACCCGCTCACCTCCCTTATCACCCTGCAAACAGTTTGCAATGAAAATTACAGGTGATTCATTTATCTATATTATTTTATTAAGACAAGTGTCTCTGTTCCTTTAAGGCTGATGTACAACGAGGATCTGTTGATAGAAGTGGAAGGAGGGTGCAGAGCAGGCGAGGTCGGAGAGAGAGAGAGAGAGAGAGAGAGAGAGAGAGAGAGACACGGTCTCAGAAGCACAAGACACTGTGGTGAGGAGGATGAGCAACGGGAGAAATGGGACTTTTACTCCACTAAAATGTGTTCTTCAGCTGGAGGGAGTGTGGCTGTGGAGGGAGTGGAGGACACAATGGCCTCTGAGTCACCTCTGGACAACATATCAAGACTTACAGAAACAGGAGTGGAGCGGGCTCAGCCTCTGAGGGCCACACCCGGCCTAAGTAAGAGCCCTACTGGATTTCCAATTAAGCTGTCAGACAAGCCAGACTGGAAAACTAGCGGCAAGCTAACCAGCTAGCCACCGATTTTACACCTGGGCAACATATTAAGTCTAAGATCCCCTTCAAGCATGTTTTAAGACGTATACATGATAAGCCTGATATGGTTTTACCCACGATAAGTTTTACTAATTATTTAAAATTCTAAAAAGAAAATACATAATGATAACTAAATGTCTGAATTTTTTTCTTTTCGAAGGTTTAACTGCTGGAAACAAGATGTTTCAGGTCAAACATACAAGTTAATTAATAATAAGCAAAACACATGTTTGAATTTAAATATGCTGCAATTTAGTAGGTGTTTGAAAGACCTACAGTTCTCTGAGCCCTCATCTTGTATCACAGCTGCAGTCCCTCCCCTTCTGCTTTAGAGGGTGGTGTTGAGGTCAAATAAGTGAATCTAAAAGTGGTTACTGGGACTGTCATGACCTCTTTTTTTGGGGAAATAAAAAAGGGACAAATAATCAAGAACAACTGTAATTCCAACGTCCTGGTGGAATTCCAAGTGCTGAAATCCTTTCCTGTGGTGCCGCATATGTGTGGGGCATTTATACTGAATTACAAAGGATATTTTGACAATAAAATGCAGGGGGACAAAAAAGGCTCTCCACATAAAAGATGCCTTAGCACAAAATATTAGGTGCTCTTTGAAGGAGAGGAGATGGTGAAATGGAAAACAAACAGAAGAGGCATTTGCTCTTCTTTTAAGCTGTCACAAAATATTTACATAAACAGTTATCAGAGGGCTTTGCTAGGACTAGCAATTATCAAAAAGCTTGTAAACACACACCAAAAGGAACTCCTCCCAAATACTGCTAGCAAGCTGCAGCAGCAGGAGGAGGAGGAGGAAGAGGCAGAGGAGTAGGAGGAGGTGGAGGAGGAGGATGAAGAGTGGGACCAAAACAAGTGGTCTCGCCCAATCTCAAGACAGTTTTCCTGCCTCAGATCCAAACTATCCCATCAGCCTCCAAAACCCTGAACTCCTACATAACAGCACAAAAGGAGTGAACCACCCTTGAGGAGATAATAAAATGCAAAACAAGGACTACCTCTGTTTCCTCCTCTGAGTGCTGTTACACACAAACAATCGTCCTGCTCAACACCAAGGTGAAACCTTATGGGACTGATGCGGGGCTTGGGAGCCAATTACCAGGCTGTGCTAGTAGCCTGTCCACATAATGAGGAGACCACATTCCTGCTCTCTCAGCTGCCCACCGCCGTTGTTGCTGTGCTTCGCTGCACAGCTTGTACTTTCAAATCGCATGGACCACTCCCCCTGATAGCTGCCCTCCAGAAAAACACGCTGTGTTGCATCGCTCTCTTAATATTTTGTCTTTTCAGATTCAGATTCCTCACATTTGTCAACCTGACAAGTAGCTGAACAAGAGGTAAAAAGAAAATGGTGCCACTCAGTGCTCATAATCTGCCTGCTTTCCACAGTCCCTCAGTGTGCACACCTGAATAAACAAAAGAAAGAGGGAGTGGAACGAGGGAGGGGGGCAGATAGGAAAGAGGGAAGAAAAACAACTCGGAAGCAGAATTACTTGGCAAACACAAGTAAAACAGTAGTTAGAAAATCATGAAAAAACTGAAGAGACTTTCACTTATCTTATCTTACAAGAAACAAGCTCTCTCTATAAAGGTAGTGAAATGTCTGCCAAGATGAACCAACACACCAAAAATGTTTCAAATATCAAAATAAAACCGCATTTAAACATACTTGGAACACAGAGGGAGAAGGGAGTGCACGCTTTCCGTCACAAGTTACTGAGCCTGCTGACAGGAAGTGGCCTTCATACCTCCGTGTTACCAAACTCTAATCTGAGTTAGCACTTTCCCTTTCACTGACCGAGGACACAAGGCGTGCGTTCAAATGTGATATTCTGAGAAATAAAAAGGTTGCACATGGTAATAGTTTACAATGTTAGCCTGTGGCAAGCCAGGGGCTGTTTTAAGGAAGATATTTGAGACTGCTCTGCAGTGTTAGGCCAGTGACGTGAGGCACTGTGAAGACACTGTGAAGTGAATGGGACAGGTGCATGGTGGTGTCCTGAAAACAACAGGTTATAGTTACTGAAGTTTGGATCTATAGTCTAAAGTTTGGACTGCTTGATAAGGCCTGCTCACCAACGCGCTCAGCAGTGGCTCTGACACACAGCTTAAAACCCATAATTCCTCTGAAGTCATATCTCAAAAACGCTCCTCATAATGTCAGAACTTGCCCGAGAATCAACAAATTTTTAAAGTTTCTTTCAGTATCAAAGTAATCCAGTGATAGTTGTCTGAATGTCAATTGGTACCTTGCAAACAGGAACTGCTAACAGCTAATTCAGCGTACTTTTAATACTGACAATTTGCCAAACAAACGTAAACTTTAAAAAGAGTTTCTCAATCCCGTCTAACATGACCCACAGTGTAAACTCCAGAAGACTCTGGTATGATTAGAGTTCCATAAAAATACTTGTTTTTAGCCATCCTACCCCCAGACAGACTCAACTAACAGATGTTTCCATGGTAACGATCAATGACACACGCTTTTTTGTATTTTATTATTTATTAATTATTTTTAATATATTTTGTACAATCGTCACAGTAAAATGTTCTTGTAAATGTGGAGTTTTTGCAGAAGGAAAACATTTCTGCTGGAGATATGTGCAGCTTGACGCGTTTGCTTTTTAGACTTGTTTTTTTAATTTGAAAAAATGAGTCCCACTACGGTTGGACTATTAGTAGATGCAAGACTTAGTCTTTATGAGACCAGTCCCAGATCTTTACGTCATCATTTGCTCACTCATAAACTGATGGGGGGAGGACGAGGGATTTTGTGGAACAGACAGTAATTAAAGAAAATATTAGGATCCTTTCTTTTACTTGAAATTGGGCAGTAGGTGGAATTCCTACACATCATCTTAATAAGCAGTAATCTTAAGCATTTAAGCAGCAAACTGGAGAATAACTACTGTACTGCCACAGAACGGCAACTGAAAAGATGAAAAAGAGGGCTGCTGAATTCCAGTGAAATAAAGGCGCTTTACAGAGCAGCGAAAGCCATTCTTCTGTCTCTGTTGCACAGTTCATCTGCAGCAAGTTGCCACAGTCTGGGGGCCTTTCTGTCAATGATTGCCATATATAGAACCCAGGAGGTACTCCGCCGGCTGTGAGAGGTGTCACAGCACCGAGAGCCAGAGCCTAGCAGGACTAAGTCATTAAGCTGTCACTTAAGATTACATGCTGTCCCCACGATTACTCACATTACTGCCTCCATGAACAAGAGGCATAAGTCAGCGAGGGATGCTGAGTGCATGTATATCAGGCAGCTTCACAGCCGTTTAATTGATCTGATGACAGGTGGAAAAGGATAAAGTCTGCGGCTGATTATTCAGGGTGATCAACCAAACTAAACTCTAGAGGGGTGGGGGTGGGGGTGGGGGTGGCAGGGTGTCAACAGTTTAAATGATTCGAGGCACATTCTGCAGTTGATACGGTTTGCATGCTTTGCCTGCAACAAAAACCCGCCATGTAGAGGAACGCATTTCATATTGCTGCGAAGCACTCTTGAATACTAATAATGCCTGCAACGCTCAAAGCGCTGGTAGAGAAAGGCAAAGAGCTGGAGGGATGGACGAGTGCAGCAGACATTGTGAGGGAGAGAGGGAGATGACATTGCAGAGGAAAGGGAGGGAGGATGATTCAGGCAAGGAGAAACCAAATCTCTTGAAAACATGTTTGTACAGTCAAACAGAAAAAGCTTTAATGCACTAGAGACACATTCCCATTGCATCCACACAGGCATGAGGTGCAGATAAATGTTACGAGACGTGCTTTGACATGGGAGTGTCCCGTCTTGTTTTGGGGTAATTGTATCAGGATTAAGGAGAGGAAGCTTGAGCCCTGCTGTGCCTCTTACTTTTGCATGGCAAAATGACCTCACCCCAATCCCTAGGTGACTTACCTTACACACGCGAGCAATCCTCGACACAATGGTGTTGTCAAAGAAGTCAAATTCCTTTCCTGCCTCGCTGAAGAAGAAGTAAATCTTGTCGTCGTCACCAACGGGGTTGCCGATTGGCTGGCTCTCCTCGATGTAAGCTGACCCGACAAAGACTGGATCTGTCAAAAATAGAAAAACACAAAAGGAAACATGTTCCACCTTTATTATCAATCCGAGGGAACTATTTCTTTCAACAGCTTTACTGCTTTTGTTCAATGTATCATTGAGCAGAATTTGGAAAGAATTTGTCAGAGTCTACACAGGAGAGCTGTGTCATGCGATCCTGGAAGAGTAGAGGAAACAGCATCCTCTGTATAATTGTACTCAGATGTCTCATCAGGAGCACTCTGCATGAATTACCTAGAGATCAAAAGACAAGAGAGGTCTTAATTGTGCGCAAAGTGCGGCTTACTCCGGCGAAACCAGTGGCAGCCGGCTGAGGCTGTTTTGATGTGCATGTGCGGCGACTGATAGGACCGAGCTCACGCAATCTAAGAGCGCTTGTCTCTGCTCTCGGCCTGCATGCATTAGCGACTGTGTCTTGCTAATGATTGCTACTTTTTGGAGCTTATCTGCTCTGTTGGGTACATAATGGAAGATGTGTAGAAGGGAAAAAAAAACACAGTCTGCCATCTGATGGGGTAAATGGGGTTTACCTTGGAGCCATTTTAAAGAGTTTTCTGTCTTCAGTGCAGTTCCCTGACCCAAACTCTTGTAAATGACTGGTTCATTCCCTTGGAAGTTGCTGACAGTACCAGTGTACAATTCACCATCTGGAAGAAAACAAAGGGAAAGACAAAGATTGCAGGATTTTAATCGATGAACTTGATGTGTCATTAATTAAACATTATAATTTACAAAGAAATCATGTCTTTTTAACTGTTAGAGATGAAGTCAGTAACAGCTGAGAGCGAGCCGTTAGCACCGTAACAGAAGAGTGCGTGAGAGGGGTTATACAAATCATCTCCTTCACTCATATTCAGCTCAATTATTTACTAATTGCTTGTTAAAGAAGTTGAAAACAAACAGTGTCTGTTGGTGTCCAGCTACTTATCAGACAGTCTGATGTAGACAAACAACATTAGCAGGCACATCATGACTCATTACTGAATCAAAGATGTAGGAAGCATCAAAGAAGATCAGAAACAGTTGAGCCGGTTTTCAGCATCTCTGCCCAGAAGGAAGCTAGTGATAATAATACCTTCTTTTTTTTTTTTTTTTCTTTTAAAGTGACAACGGAAAACAAAAGCTGTATTTGATTACATACCAACGATGATGGCGGTGGATTTGTACTCCGGATTAAAGGGGCAGCGACTGCGCCCATCTTCCATCACAACCTCGCCCACGTCATCTCTCTCTAGTGTGAATGTTGACGTGTTCTGGAGATAGACACAAGCAGCAAATGTCCCTCAGACACAGTCCAATGAAATCAGTGACTTGGAGTTCATACTCTCCATTATAATGCACGGAGCGCACTGACATTTTGAGAGGTTGGTCATTTTACACATACAGTAGCTCTGTCTGATGAATAAACCATAGTATACAGTCTCTATAGGCAACCATGTTATTTCTATAGTAAGAAAACAAAAACTTATAGCAAATCCTATGAAAAAACCAAAGCCAACAATGAACTGATCAACTAAAAAAAAGCAGCCAAAGCCTCATATTTTATTCCTCTGTGCCATATCGCTCCAATGTTTTTCATATCAGTGAGCCACATCATTTCACTGGCTGATGATTTCCTTCATTTCCTTCATTACCTTCATTACCACTACCTTTCTTGTAAGTCAGTTGTACACTATCCTGTTTTAATAAATGTCAGCTAATGTGTATTAATCCCTTGCTCAAAAAAGTAACGTTTACTAAAAACTACACACTGTTGGTTTTCGTCTTTTCATGGCATTTGTTCACAATAAATAAAAATAAAGAACAACCTTATCCTTAGGGGACCATAGGGTCTGTTTACTGGCAGACTTTATGGTTTATGCAGGTAAAAATGAGTGTTTCGTAACAGGACTTCACTAATAATAAAAACTTCACTTTGGTGTCAATTAACAGACCATAGAACATACTTTAGGTAATTCTGGGTACGTATGGCTTGTCGATGTATTGTTTGCTAAAGCGTATACACGCCAGGTCAAACTACAGTAAGTATGTAGGCCAGTACTGAGTCTATGAAAACAATTTGTTATTTATAATGTCTCTTTCTCTCTGGAGGCATTTGTCAAGTCTGAGAAAATACCTCAAAGTAACATCACTTGCATAATCTCGGGGTTGGGCTTTTTAAGTCTGCTTTACAAAGACTGGGCAGGGAGTTGGAAAGATGTTTGGCATCTACCAGGCAGGAAGGGAGGGAACAAAAGACAATCTTGTGTCGCATTATGGCAAGTGTGGGTGACACCTTTGTACTGTTTGTTTTTGTTTGACATACAGTGAAAAAAATCCAAAGAAACATCAACAACAACAACTAACATATAAAAACAGAGAAGCGCAACATATTCTCGGGTCTGAGAATGTGGCACCTGCAATTGTCCAGCAATTTTGCTTGATACTTGACTTGATTTATTGATGATCATTTCATTAACAAAATATTAAATTTCTTTTGTTTGACTAATCAACCAATGGTTTCAATTTGAAGTTAAGGACCCAATATTATGGGAGGTTGATGCATATTAGTGAAAGACAGTGTTTCCTTGCTGAACTGCAATTTTGGCACTAAAAAGAACATATTTGTATAACTTCATATCAGCTTCAACTTTTGATATTTTTGTATTTTTCCCACCACTTACATTAAAATAGCTTTTAAAGGGATCTCTTTGCAGTCAGTATGAACAGGGAGATTAGCTACAATGACTAAAAAAGGCTTTCAATGTATATATATATGGGAACATGAGTATTGTATTAAGATGGACATGACAAAATATATGTGGGCAATTTGCAGTAATTGTAATTCTTCCTTGTTTCAATTACCAATAATGAAATCAAACAGGAGAGTATAAAGTCCATCGCCTGGGAAACCTTCCCATGATTCATCTTGATAAGATGTTTTACTCAGAGCTTATTTTAATTTATGTCTGTCATTTTGATTGTTTAGTGTATCCTTTTGGCATAAAACCCGGTGCCACTGTTTAAAAAGAGCTTTAAAAATAAATAATGTTAATATTATGCAACACACACACACACACACACACACACACACACACACAGAGGTCTGGACTCTATCAACATGATGAGTGTTCATCCAGACCAACCGAGCTCAGATTTGCTTGGAATCCCAGTTCAGGGCCTAAAGTCCTGCCAAGTCATCTTCAGTCTGAGACGTCCCGTGTTTTTCTTTCCCTCTGACGTCAAAGAGGGGAGTTTAATGCCCCCCTTTAAGAGCTGAGCTGTCGCCGAGCTCGATTGCCCCCCTATCACTGAAATCAATGTCATCCTGCTGCCGGTTACCATCGCTCCAGATGTACTCCTCTGCTAGATAAACAGATCCACTGCTTCCCTCTCACTGGAAACCACACAGCTCATGTACCCCCTGTTGACTTGTCTGGCTAAAGTGCCTCAGCAGGATTTGGTTACGCTTGGATAACAACAGATCCAATACTGACATGGTGGATAAAAGAGCCTGATTCCTAAAGAACACCTAAAAATATATCAAAATTCAAAACTGTTCTGGTGAGAGGAGGGGAGAGACATATATAAAGCCTATATGTATTAAAAAAAATTCAAGGCTTCTTTTATAAATGGCAGGAGTAAAATCAACTCTAAGAAGTGAACAAAAGGCAGAGTGAGAGGTCATTACTTACGATGTAGGCGCAGATAGGACTGAAAGCATAGGTGCCACACACATAGAGATGAGTGCTATTCAGCCGCAGAAGAATTTTGATGTAATTGAAGCAATCAGTCTGGATGGGGAAGAAACGGAGAGAGAGAGAGAGAGAGAGAGAGAGAGAGATCTATGAATCCACAAGAATTTCTCACAAGTGAATGTGTTTTTCTTTCTTAAGAGCTCCTTAAAATCTTTTAATGAAAAACTCCAGTCATAAGTAAATCTTTTTACTTCAGAAAGTATTGGACAGAAAAAAAGAGAAATATTCCCCCTCTCTCAAACTGTTGGGAAAACCTCCCAGCATCACACAGCAGTTGCCTGGTGAGCTTTCTGTAATACACAGACCAGAGTTGTACACTGCAGAACACAGATTACCGAGGCTTGTCGCCCAGGGATACAACAGCTGGCATGACAACAAGGTAACAGACAGACAGAGAAAGAAGCAGTGCACAAAAAAAGAGCAATTCCCCGGCGAGCCTGCACACTTGATGAATCTATTTGTAACTGGTGGAGAGGTTTGTCAACATAAAACTCTATGCTCATTCTCTCCTCTCACAGTCAGTCAGAGAAGACTACAAGGAAAGGACCCTGGACAAAAAAATCCATGCTTTCGATATCATCATTACAGAACAATTTTTCCTGGGTATTTTCATTATTTTGGTGTGTTAGCGGTTCAGTAAAAGATGCCACTCACCTCCAGGTTCTTCCCTTTGAAGCTGCACTCCTCTCTCTTTCCAGCAGGAGTGCCCCACGTCAGCTGAAGATGAAAAAGAAACCCTGAATAAGTCATGTGAAACTCAGGGAACCATGCTGATTCTACTGCCCCTCAACAAGACCGTTTCTTTAAGATCAAAATGTACACAAAAAAACAGGTGTGAATTATGTGGAGCAAAACAAAAATGACAGCTTATTATGATGCACGAACAAAATAAAGAAAACAAGTAAGCCGTTTTTGTATTTTACATTTGACAAGAATTTAACTCAAAACCAAATCACACTGTCAGTTCAAAGTTTGTTCAAGTGCTTAAATTAGTCTCAAAATGCCAGTTGCAACCAGTCCAGTCCTGCACATTTCTAAGCAAACGCTCATTGCAATTTGGACTCTTTCGACATGCTCACGTTCTTCTGCAGCTTGGTCTTGCTGATGTCCGAGAGACTGAGGGCAAACAGTGCCTCCCTGGCTCCGACGTACAGCATGTCGTCCTCCTGGCTCAGCAGCAAAGAGGTGTAATTAAAGACGCCGTCCACCGAGAATCTCTTGGCCGACCTCTCCTTTGCATCTGGAAAACAGCAGGAAAAAAAACACAGAGAGAAGATTACCATCACGTAGCAGGACAGAACAGAAAGGAGCAGACTGGTACAGAACATTTCCTGACGCTCAACGTACAAGAACACACATTAAAATGTGCTCACAAGCACATAAAAAGCTCCCAAATTACGACACTCAAAATACTGTTAAATTGTGTGTAGACCTTTTGCCTTTCTCACGGAGGAAAAGTATTAATGATTTCCTTTCACAGTACAAGGGTTTTAAATGTGTGCCAAAGGTGTAAGAGCTCCAAAAACATTAACGTTTCACCTCATTCTCAGGATATAAAATATTTACTGTTAGAGGAAACAGAATACTTAACAAGATGATTAGGTCGGGATTAAACACCAAGATCACACCAACAAACCATAGGAGTCGTTTTTCATATTTAACAAGAAACTAACTTCATGCTAAAAATGCTAATGCTACACACAGAGCTAACGTAATGTAGTCACATACATAATCTCCTTTTCCATCTTGCTCAGATGGGAAATCGAATTCACAGTGTTTCTGCTACATTGATATCGTTCATCTCAACCAGGAAGTAAGCATTCATGCTAAAAAATGCTACCACTAAAAACAAACTTAATCTAGTTAGTGGCATGACTTGGTTTCTCAGTTTTCTCAAATGCAGAAGCCTGAAAAAAAAAAAAAAAAAAAGGCACAGTGGTTGTGCAAATGAGAGGAGACATCTACCGAGAAGTGTTTTGTTGGCCAAAGCACAGAATGGATTGAAACTGACATTAGCTTATGTGGCCTTCTGTGGATCTGATTTGTTGGGCTAATCAGCCAATCAGGAGAGTTAACACGATGTCAGGAGTGATGTAAAGGATGTGGGATTAAGACAAGTCAGATGTGTACATCTGTGTATGTATGCTGGAGTTGGGGGTTCGTCTGCATTCACACAGAGGGAAGAACAGAAACTGTTTTTCCGACTTTGTGTTTGCGCTTTATTCCAAGATGCTTAGATCCACTGTTAGCCTCGTACTCACATCATTTAAATCAATTAGCTGCTTTTTCTGGACAGATTTGTTAACGAGTGAAATCAGACACAAGCAAACAGTGTATGTAACCTTTTCAATTAGCTGAATCAGTCATATTAGTGCTAGCATTGGATTTTACGTAGGTGTAACTAACAAGTTTAACCCAATTTTTTTTTTTTTTTAAACTGCAAATGCGAGTTAGTTAACTGAAATAAACAGCTGGTGGTGTATTGCCTTTACACCACTGGAGCTCCCGCTTTGCTATTCCCAGTTCTCCAAGAAGATCTGGAAAACACAGCGCGCCACAAATCAAGCACGAGACAAGAACAAGTGGACTGACATGACATTACGTCCAACTAAATCACAACACATACAGCTGATCTTCAGTCACATAGATTTATGATACAAAGTGGAAAACTCTCATTGAGCATGCTGTCATTTCTGAATCCTGGAGGCGACTGTCCTCCCCGTTTATCCCACAGTGGCAGCCAGCAGCTACTGTAGGCTCCATGAGAACATGTCATACGTATGCCAATGAGCCACGTCCACACTTTCCTGTGCTGGCCAGCTTTGTCTTTGCTCTGCTCAGCACTGGCAGCAGGGTAAAAGCCTCTTCTATTCAACACCAATCTAAATCTCCTTTAGTCTGCTGCTCGCCAGCCCTCTTCAAATGGATCTCTTTAGCATTGGGCCATAAGTCAAATGAGTTACTTTTTCCCACATCGCTCCATTCCCTGCAGCCTCAAATAGTTCCTCTGATGAAGTACAGATTCAATACAGTACACATTGCTCTTTTTATAGAATTTCCCCTCTGCATCGCAAACAACTTGGGGTCCTCTACAGTGGTATCAGCAGCAGCTTTTTGCGTCTCTGATCTCTGAAGTTTTGAAGAGGTCTGAATTGATTTTTGGAGCCAGTTTTTGTGAGCAGCATGAGGTCTGACAGCTGGTCACTTTTTCGGTTTGACTTACTACCCGATAAACTGCTTAGAAAAACCAAATATAAAAGCCAATACAAGGTCCAAGAAGTACTGGAAAATGGATGTTATTGCTTGATATCTAAACAAGACTAAGAATCTCCTAGAGTCCAAAGACACAGGCCATATGCAATGAAATATCTGTGAATCCGCTGCTTACGTACTTCATACTTTGCAGTTTTTGGCCATCTTTGTAAATGTTTATCTCTTGCCTCCCATTCCAAACATATTAAACACACTTGATGTGCTCCCCAAGCCAAAACGTTGGGGGTCACGGACTCCATTTGCTTGTCCAAATAAGATTACAGGCTCGTATCTGGGGTCGTAAACACTAATATTTGCTGCAGTTAAACCATTTACAGCCCCCCCCCCATGTACAGCAAGCAAAGTGAACGTATACACTTCTGGTAGTAAGAAAAAGACACCAGCAGTACGTTTATCTCCAACACTCCAGGTGGTGCATTGGGCTATAATGCAAATGGAGCCAGTAAACTGCAATAAATGTTTACAACCCACTACTTAAACTTTTCAATATGCTTGCAAACAAATGGTTCATCCAACACTCAAGGCACTTTGGCAGATGATTGTCTTCCCCTTATGGGAGTGAAAGCCAGCTGCACAAGCTACATCTTGTCCAAAATCAAATCTTAAGCCCTTTCCAGATCAACAGCCCTCATTCTGTTCAAAACGTTGTGACATCTGGAGTCAATGAAGAGAGGGGCCTGTCATTAAAATCAGGGGAGGGAATACGAAGTAGAAAAAGACTCCCTATTGTCATCCTTAGGTTCGCTCAGGACAGGAAGAAATACAAGTTTTCCGATGTGGAGGAGAGCTGGTTTTATTTCAAGGTATATTAAGTCTGTTAAAAATGTCCTAAATGCTCTTAAAGAGAGCTGTACTCAGTCCCAGTGGACCCTGCAGTTGGCAGACAAAGGAGTGCCATCTCACCGCTCAACAGGGGGACATATCATAGCTTGACTGTCACGGCTCCCCTGGGTTTTGGCTATTCACTGGAACCAAAAACAGCCTTCCCTCAGCATATTAAAACTCTCTGACATAAATCACAGTGACATCCTGTTAGACAGACAATAGAGTAACGAGCAGAGGAGAGCAAACTCATGAAACTTTTACTCGGAGAGCAGTCCAGGGCTACTTAGCAGGAGGAGTGTGTGTGGGGGGGGGGGGGCTGAGGTCGAGTACGGAGTGGGAGTTGTGGTTACCAGGAAGATTGGATTGAGATGTTGACCTATGAAGAAACATGCAGACAGGGGGGAAAAAATATTATTTTCAAAGCACTCTGAGATTGATTTTTGATAAGAGCAGAAGGTCAAGCAGTAACAAACGTCAGCGCTGTGTCAAGCTGCAGAGATTTCAAGAAGACACTCGAGGCTTTCTCGCTCTTTTTTCATTTAGAGAGGCTGGAACTTCAGAGATTTTTTTTTTTTTTTTGCACTTTCTAATGCAGCAGGTCACTTGTGCGTTTTGACATCCTTGCAGCAGAATGCCGAGCATCCGGCGAGAGCAGCAGCAACTGCAGGCCATTTCACAGCCAGGTGCCAAGTCCATTCATCACCCCGCTGTTTAATCAGCTGGCTGTCACCGAGCCGAGCCCTCAACCTCTGCTAATGCTCATCAAATCACACCTACCGTCAATATGGCCGCTTTATTGTCGGCGCTAACGTGCTGAATTAGTTAGTACTACGGGTTTGTTGAATTTCAGCCTGAGAGTCGAACCGAGTACATTTGCCTCAATTCTCCATGGTTACAAAAGTCTGCAAGCTGCAATGGAAACTGGCCATTGGTCCAAATCTTGGTCAAGTGACATAGTTCAAAAGATGCATCATTTGAGGACAGTTTACAGCTGGAAAAACACGGTGGGCATGTAATGCAACAACATTCAAACACTGAACGTCTTTTCTCCTCTGTCAGATGATAACCTCTCACTTATTAATTTGAATTTCAGCAGTGTTGTATTGTATTCATTCACGGTTTTTTATTTTTGTAAATCAGTGGAGGTAAAGATGGCAGAAGCAAAACTCATATCATAGGATTCGAGAGAGCAGCTGCTCTGTGATCACAGAAATGTTTGCTTTTTAGTGAGAGAGTCAGACTGATTCTGTGCACACTCAAACAGCTACAAACGTCTTGAACTAAAACTGAAACACACGAGGGGAAGTCTTTCATCTGTACCTGCAGGTGGTGTAAAATCTCCACCTCTGCATGTATTAATTTCAATGATGGTTGGAATCACCTTCCATTTGCACATCATATAACATTTTCTGAAAAGTAGATGCCAGTGCTGATGTAAGCTGCTGTACTGAGTTGAATATTGGACTTTGTACCTGTAATATAGGTGGTTTTCTTCTTCTAGGCACAGTGCAACAGGAAGACAACAAATAGTGTAGCACATACAACCGCTGCCAACCTGTTGGTGACCTACAATTCGATACTGTGCCTGAACGCATCCTGTGTAGACAGTGACGGAGGACTCACACTGCTGCTGCTCTGCTAACGTAACCTCGGGCAAGAAAGTAAATAAATGCATTTCCGAAAATGTTGAACTGCTGTTGAGACAAAAATAAGAATGGCTGTAATGTAGCAGACACATTAATATGATTCTTCTCATGTAAAAAAACAAAAACAAAAACATTTTGTGTAAACAAACAGAGCTGGGAGATCAGGCGTCCAAATTTGCAAAGTGACAACAATTAAGATTTACTTGCTCTGAATCTCCTCATTCAAATCAGAGCTGCGTGTGTTTAGTGTGTGCTTGTTCACCACTGAAGTAACCAAGATATCACAGGGTGCCAGCTTGCAGACATAATGTCACTGAGAAATAAAATACATGCCAGCACTTTGGCATGCATCATATTTCAGAGAAAATGGAGCAGGATCAAGCTTTTTTTTTTTTTTCCTTTCTAAGGTTTAATAGTACTCCACCGGTGGGGCGATTGATTGGCTGCTTGGTAGGTGTACGCCTGCCAAGACACTCCTAAAAGCCCTGACTGTAAACATGCCCCAGATTTACTAAAGCAGCATGAGCCAAGTCACAAGGCAAGGGGGCAATGGGGACAAAGGGGTTCGCTTGCAGCCGGGTGGAGACAACCCAAAGGAGAGGAGCACGTAGCACAGCTGATATTAATCTCACACCGAGCTCTGCTTATCTTACATGCAAGACACAAATTTATTTAAAAAAAAAAACACACACACAACTATCTATCTCTGCCCTCTGCCAGCTGACGCTACACAACAGTGCACAGCTTCAAGGCTCTCTGTTTGACATGATTTGACAGTGGGCTTGATAGCGGCGCTGGAGCTCCTGACAGAAGCCGACAGAAGTCACTTCAAGGTCACCGCGGCACTGCTCCTCCTGATGTTTGGGCAAAGTGATGGTTATTTCATTGTCGGTGGATACTGGCAACCGAACGCAGCCTCGTTTTCTCTGCTGCTGTGCTGTACGCCAGCCAAGTCAGCACAGAAACAGTTTGTCTGCACAGTCAGGAGTGAGGAGGCAGACTGGTTGGAGGATTTGGGGCAAACTTTAAACAGATTTCACATATTTGCGTTCCATTTTAACTCAGTTCTTATTGAACCGTCACTTTACATGAGTGAATTCTGATTCAGTTAAATTTACAAATGAATGCCCGGTAAGTGGAAATTTACCAAAAACTTGATAAAAGACAAAGTCAGAGGGAAAGTGAGGCAAGGAAAATCTGACTTTACTGGCCTGTAGATAAAAGCTGGGATCATCTGGAATCAGTTTGTGAAAGAGTGCGACATCTATAGTATCTGTAAGGTCATGCCATCAGGCCCATGTGTTGTGTTGTTTGTAATCACTGGGAATGACGGCGTGGATTTGCAGCAATTTTGTGTGTGTGTGCGTGCTGTGTGTTATGTTTGTATTTGAGTGTGTACACAACCCGCTAAGAGATGGCTGCACCTTGCAGATAATAACCAGAGGCTAACAGTGTGTAAGTCCAGTGTTCGCTGTGTGTGAGGATTATGGAGCAAAAAAAAAAAAAAAAAAAAGGTTTTTAAAGGTGCCACGTGATTGCATGTGCAGAAACACACGAGCACAACCACGGAAAACAATGAAATGACTGAATATTTGTTGGAGATGTGAAACAGCTGTGTGAACTGTGCAAGGCCTGAAATGCTGAAAAATGCCTCCTTCACCCTCTGAAGAAAAAAAACAAAAAACATCCTCTCCCCCACGCACATGTACCGAGGATGAGGTCAGTGCAGAAAACACTGCATATCTCTAAAAGCAGAGAACAAGGTGCTGACACAGACATGATGCTCTGCTCTGTAATTATTGGCTCTTAGGTGTCATCCTGATGTACTCTGGATTGGCATACACCTACCCAACACTCAAAGAAGAGGAGCGAGGGCAGTGGTCTATCACAGCTGAAAGCTTGCAAAATCCTGGATAATAGCTTGGTGAGACAGAGGAAGAATCTGTGTGGTATCTGAGAGAGGTATTCAAACAGAGAAACAGAGAGAGAGAGGGAGACAGATAGTTGGTATAATTTCCTCACTCACAATTCAAAACAGACGTGCCTGTGCTTGTCATGTGTGGGATGCCTCTTCAGCCTCCCTCTCCCTCCATCTTACTCCTACTCTCTCTCGCTCTCTCTCTGTGAGGGTGAGAGACAGTGGATGTCACTGGAATCATTCAGGCCTCTCACCGAACGTTTTGTACTCAAGCAGAATCGGTGCCCAAAACTAAAGCCAAGAAGGAGCGACATTGTTTTAAGGTGCAAATGGATTGGCTAACCACCAATGTAGTTGGTAAATTCACTAAACTCACTATGATTAAAATAAATTAATAAATAAAAAAGACCAAATTAAGTTATGTAAGGATATTTCAAGAAATACATTTTTTAACTTCTGAAAGAAAAAGAAAAATATCAATACAAAATGTATATAATCCTCATGACTTTCATGAGAGCAAACCCCATTTTTTCCCATTCATGGTCAACATTTTTTTCTACCACAGGGCTGATATACAGTATAGAGACAAACAACCATTCACGCTCACATTCACAGCTACAGGCAATGTAGAGTTGCCAGTTAACCTAACCTGCATGTCTGTGGACTGTGGGAGGAAGCTGGAGTACCTGGAGTAAACCCATGGAGAGCTCCACACAGAAAGACCCTGGCCGGCCGAACACAGAACCCTCTTGCTGGGAGGCGACTGCACTATCGCACCGGCCCTTACTATGTATTAATTTTCATTATTAATGGCACGGTCCGCCATTCCCACACCGGATTCAGATTGCATTCACAGGTGACAATGCATGCATGCATCAAAGCTGTATTAAGTTACTTCTCACGTGAAGCACTCACAGGAAATGCAATGTGTTTGTCACTGAGGTAAGCACTGACTGCATACCATAACTTTCTGCAGTTTTTCAACAGATACACTAGTTGCTATTCTGCTGTATTTTTGACAAAGTAGCTGCTCAGTGAATGTTTGCTGTAGCAGTAAAATGCACCGTCTATTCCCACCAGTAACAACGGGAGTCAAATTCAACCAGTACTGAAATCTTCAGAGTTTTCACTCTAACGAAGCGTCGGGCAGCTCCTGACGTTCCATACCCTAATCCACCCTCTGCTATTTCAAATGTTTTCTTCATTATGGTCTTTACTTCTGTCTGTATACACACAGAAAAACACATGCACACCAAGAAAGACTGGCTTGATGAATAGCATGATATATGGCTCAGCCAAGTGGACTTGAAGAGGGAAAAAAAATGTCATTTGTGTTGGCACTGCAAAGGTCCAAATCCAGCTGGCGTACACATGCTTGCAGATGGTTTCTGCTACAGCTAGAATCCCACCAAAGCACACTTCGATACATTTCTGCTGCCATTTTTCGGGTTTGCACTCGTCGGTTTTCAGGACACCACTGGAGCTTCTTGCAGTTTACTAAGTGCACTCACTCTGGACTGGCATATGCTGAAGGTTCTTAAGTGCTACCAAAAGCATACAGACTTAACCCACACTGCGTATGACTGTGTGTGTGTGTGTGTGTGTGTGTGTGTGTGTGTGTGTGTGTGTGTGTGTGTGTGTGTGTCTCTCTGGAGAGGCACTTGATGAGAAGAGCAGGCTGGGGTCACACCGGGTCTCTTACTCTCTACTCATCCACCACAAAGCAACCGAGGACAAGAAGTGGTCAAGCACATTGGTTTACACTCCTTGCTAATGGTTTTTCTTACCCACACGCAAACGCACATACCTGTCATTCGGATGCATACAAGCTCTTACTCTTGTTGTTCCACTGTCATATTTATTTCCTGTACTCATGCTGCTATCAGGAGCCTGGTGAGTTCAAGCTCTCACCCACCTAGCCTCCATATTTTGGATCTTAAGGGTTATTCTTCCCAGACACAGTTTAGAAAAAACATTCAAGTCTATCTCTTTCAACAGGTGTCACTCACACCGATAAGAACAAAACTTCCTCTCCTGCGTCTACGAGCGCTACACCTGCAGGCACAGCAGACTGTCAGTTGTTGTTACTGATCAAGTCATGTTAAAAAAAAAAAAAAAAAAAACTGAAACCAAAAAAAAAAAAAAATCAGACAAGACAGGATTTCTGTGAAATCAAGAGACTTTAACTGAATCCTTCAGCTCAGCATGTGATATATAGTCGACCCAAGCGTCACAGACACACACACCTCACTCTCTCTTTTCACTCAAACCCACCAGTAGGAATAAGAGGCATGTGGAGTGTATTAACGTACTGGATCTGAATCAGGAAAGTTCTGACTTTTAATGAAAGATACATGAGACGGCTGCTTTTAACTATTTCACTTCTGCCTCAGCTCAAATGTGAAAGCTGCCATGAAATAAATGTATAAGCATGTGCTTATTTTTGTAGTGTGGCATTTTTTTTAAATTTAAAAAAAAAAAAAAAAAAAAAGCTATGAGACTGTGATATAGTTTAACATTTCATTATATCTATCAGTTTTAAAATATGTCCTAAACTATATGACCACATAGTTGAATCAACAAAAATCCCTGTAGTCGCCTATCAGGATACTCACTTTAATTAATGTATCAAAACATGACAGTAGCCAGCTTTACGTCAAGTATTAACACTTCTTCGACAACCGTTGTTTGAAACGCATCAGCCGAGAGAAATACTGCAACTAGTTATCTGGTTTTTTAGCGAATGAGAGAATTTCCCATGATAAGATGCAGAAGGAGGAGCCAAGAGTTCCACCGTGTTATGTTCTTCATCAGCACACAGAATCAGTTTCAACACGATAAGCTGAGTGTGTGACTGTTTACATCCCTACAACTGCAGACACACAGAGTAAACAGTGAAGGCTGCAGATGGCTGTTTTTTTTTCTGGTGACAATACTACACAGTATGACAGTGACAGTGAGTGAGTCATTTCTGTTTAACCAGAAAAACTGATTTAAAAAGTTTATGTGTGAATAAATGTGTGCGTGCAGAATACCAATGAAGCCAGATACTGATTCTGCTCCTACAAGCAAAAGAGTGCACTGTGGTAAAAGCAGTGTATTCATTCAATGTCTTTTTAATGCCGAATGTTATGGGGAAATAAATGTTTTCTGACGACAAAGTGCATCATGAGAAGATGTTTTGCGTGTCACAGCAACTGTAAAACTATGAAAATTTCCACTGCAATACGTTAATAGTGATAAGGCAAAAAACATTTTTGTTTTGGACCAATCTACACTGCATCACAGCAATCCAAAAAAACACCTAATGACACTCTTTAACCTCACATTCCTCTCTGTCCATCTTAATTAACAGCTGCACCATTATTTCTCGCTGCTTGCCATTTTCTTCAAATCAAATGTTCCTGATCGAAATCTGCGAAGACTGAACTTTTCTGTACATTCCCTGGAGCGTGCAGGCAACGAAGCCATTAAAACGTCTGAAACAGACGGAGTTGATGTGCTGTAATTATGCTCCATTGTTGAGGCTGTTATGGCGTTATATGCAGGCACTTGTGAGTGCCACCTCTGCTGGAAGCCACAGACCGCTTTTCTTTCAGGATCAGTGGGCGTGTCCTTGCCGGGTTTTAGGTGGGCATCGGAGCATGTCTAAAACCTCACGAGTATTTGGCCTGACGCCCCCTCTCGCTGCCCCTCCTCTGTTTCTGCACTGCGATCCACACACTGCCAAGGTCACTGGATTAGCATGCATGAGAGAAAGCGCACAATATTCTCCCAACATAAACCAAACATTAACGGGAAAGGACACTGTGTACACTGAGCATACACGGCATGCTCAGTAGCTCAGCTTAAAGGGGCATTTTGATTCGTCTCTCTCTCAGCCGACTGTGTGAAAGTAATAAGACTGAAAACGTTGCCTTGTCATCTGAACGTTTCCTTTGTTGGACATACAGTAGCCTGCAAACAACACAAACCTCACATGTAAAGATTCCTGAAGCTTTGAAATGCGGCTTGTGCGAAATATGGCCTCTTGTAGTGGTTGTATAAAATTTGTTCTCTCTTCCAGGTCCACCTGTCCCTATGTCAAATATTATATCAAGAGCAGAAATTAATTAAATCTAAAGATTCAAATGCGATGTGATCATCAAAACATTTCCCTTGATTAGGTGAGACAATTCTTTCACAAAGGTTATGATGCATCTAAAATTTTAATAAAACTTACAAAGACGAACCCATTTCTGAATACATAGGACAAGCTACACTGACCATATGTAGACAGTTACACATTTTTTGTTCTGCAGGCTCTCTGCTTCAGCACATTCAATTTCAAGTAAAATCCAGGGTAGTACATTAAAGTGCCAAGTCTAAGCTTTAATTTGAGCGAGTTTACATCGGTGTAGAAAGAACTGTGTGGGTGATCTGACCCTTCTAATACATAGTGCCCACAGTAATTGCTATAAAACTAAATTACACTGGGACTGATACTGCTGAGCTTTTTTGCCAAGTGATACACGAGAAGCTTGAACTCACTCTCGAATCTGTATGATAAATATAAAGCTACAGCCGGCAGCAGGTTAGTTTAGCTTAGCATAAAGATTGGAATCATGGGAAAACGGCTAGAGAGTTCTGTCTGAAGGCAACAAAATCTGCATACAGAATTTTTGGCTTTTGGTTTTTTCATGGATTAAACAAGATACTGAACCTTACGGGGTCTGGTAGGTGGGTTTTGTTATCTTCTGATGGGGTCAGACTAGCTGTATCCCCCTGTTTCCAGTCTTTATGCTAAGCTAACAGGCTGCTGGCTGTATCTTAATAATGAAGAGGCAGACAAGGGTAGCACCGTTAATCTCAACAAACTCTTTTCAAGGCAGCAAATGCGTACATTGATATGTTGAACCATTACTTTAAAATGAACCATATTCACAGCGACAGCAGGGTGATATGCTTCAGCGCAGTTCATGAACTTGAGTCATAATCTTTAAAAACAAAAAACAAATGAGCTTGAACCAAGCGAAAGAAAAATAAAGTAAAGCAAATCATCTCCTTAGCACATCTCTGGAGAAAGACACTAACATCCTGCCTGAGAAGTTTCTGATACATGCCGCATGCCTAACCAATGCTCACTGCTTCAGGTCCCATGATCCTTTGTGCTGCTTCTCTGCACAAGAGCCATAATGAAAAACAGACAACTCTCCCACTGCAGCGACCACAAAAACCTCCACTCACTACACATGAGAGATTAGCCTGCTCATTAGGACAGAAGGAAGGAGCGAGAGGAGAGGGAAGGAGGACAAAAAGGAAAGGGACGCCGTTCCAGGAAAAAGGTTGTGTTGAGGCAAGGGTCCTCTCTCGAGAAAACAGCCCCAGTCCCCCTTTTCTTACAGACTATACAAGCCAGAATGGGGGTTTAAAGGGGTGACCTGCTTTACATGTTTTGTATCAATGGAGCGGGTTGAATTGAGGCTAGTTTATATACGAAACGTTTAGCATGTGAGCGACGCTGCAGACCCTGTTTATGCAAATCCGTATTCTTAATGAAAAGGTTACAATCAGTGTCAGTGACGTTTAAATAAGATTTTCTACACCGTATTACCAGCTGAAAAGCATGTTGTCTCACACTACTACTTATGCTCTCAAGCTGAAAGAATCTCAGTCACTAACTGCTCATGTCAAAATACATGAAATTTAGATTATGAATGCTGAGTGGAGTGAAGCAAAGTGAGGGAGAAAAAATAAAAAAGACACATCAGTCGTTTGCAAAACACTCAGCTGCTGGGAACCAGCCTTGGGCCTATTTAATCCATTTAGTGCTTTGAGAAACAAGTTAAATGTCTCAAGTATGTGAAAGGTTGTTCTTGGGTATGAGCGATGCCAATTTGAGATGGTGCATGTGAATTACAGCATGATGCCTGGCTGAGTTGGAGGAAGAGAGAAGAAAACAAGCATCAGATTGTTGTTTTCAGAGGGAGGAGTTTCAGATTGAGACAGGTAGTGTTTATAGGAGCCAACACACCCACACATCCATGTAAGCCTGTACTTAGGTTGCTGCTGGATTGGCAGATTTGCTTGTATGAGCAGTTCTGCAAGACAGACAAGGACAGGGAAGAAAAAAATAGCACTGCAGGAAGCGGAGAGTCAATTTGATGATGATGATGATGATGATGAATAGTCCTTTCCTATCAGCTACAACACAGGACATTAAAAAATAAGTGTTAAGTGAAAATCGGTCAATTTCCAAACAGCAACCTGATTTATCCACTCCTTCATTTGTCACAATCTCCCATAATTCATCAATTACCAAAAAAGCTGTCAGCTGAACAAACAGAGAGAAACAGCGCCATGTTTTTGAATTATGAAAGCTTAATCCAAAGCTATTACAATTACAAGAGGAGAGCTGCAGTGTGTGCGTGGACTAATTACATGCAACGATGAAGTCAGGTGCAAAAAGGTCTTCTTCACCAGGCAACGCATTAAGGTTATATTTGTGAGATCAATTGTTGCACTCAGCTGAACATTACCAACATGTCAATTAGAAGCAAAATTTTGACGGTATGAAGCCAGACTACACGTGCTGTACAGCAGTTAGTCGGTCCCAAATTGTAGCACTTTTATTTGTTTTTCATACTATGCCACAGATGCTTCTCCCTGTCAAGGCTCAGGGTGAAAAAGAAAACCAAGGCGCACAGTAAACTTTGTGCAAAGTGACGTCTAATCTGAAAATAATTGCATGTATTTATGAGAAGTGGTGTTTGCAATGCTGGTGTCTTCAAAGTGGCATGTGTGTGACGGGGCCTGCAGGCACTTGTGGTCTCTCTATGAATACACTGCTGCAACGGCTGCATCACTACACACTACACTACAACACAGCTGTGTTTGTTGCATTTGTACACCATTGACCTAAATTATGGTTTTGGGATGGACCGTTGCTAAGTGTGCCATCGTTGCACGGCACATAACGCAGTCTGCAGTGATAACAGTGGCGGATTTGCCTCTCGAAATTCTTAGCCATTTTTTAAACAGCGTATCCTCGATTCCAGACATAAAGTAAAGTAAGCTACTCAAGTCTATTTTTTTTTGATTACGTCAGCTAAAACTGTTGGAGCAGATTTCTCAGCTGTAGCTAGCGTTAGCATTACCTTCATGAGTTGGTTGAAACAAAGTCTCTGGTTGACACTTTATTTTTTCCAAACTGGCTGACTTAAAAACACAAACCCTGAAAAGTGATCATAAGTCATCATCATGCTAAAAGACAAGAGGCTAAAGCAACATGTCCCAGACCGTCAATTATGTTTTTGAATAACACTGAGCATGTGTCCAGCTATGCTTGCAATAGTTATAACAAAAGTCAGGTAATTATTTAGACTTACTGTATGGGAAACTGATGCGCGGCGTGACATCATCCTCAGTGGCCATCACTGATTGGAAGCAGCTAGCCAATAGCAGTGCAGCAGCCAGAAGACAGTGGACAGTCACATCTAATGTCCACATGGTTGGTGGATCCTCTCAAACAGACATACACAAATGCTTGTTTTTAAGATTCCTTGGTATTCATTAAGCTCCTCGACCCTGCAGAGCTTTATTTTCTCATTCTCATCTTCCTGCAGGCC
>NW_019525027.1:1262980-1378360 GCF_002814215.2 Seriola lalandi dorsalis
GGGAGGGGGAGGGGGGGTGAACGTGTCCTTGACTTGATTCTTGTACTCCCTGTGGTCCTTACACACGGTTAGTAGACTCTTATCACAGAGACGAGGAATCCTTTCTGGATTAAAGGCTGCTTGTTTTCATCCACTCATGGTGCTCTTCGAAGGATCAGCGCTAAGCTCCGACCAGTGGCCATTTAGTAAAAGTCATTTTGGATTCTGTGGAGAGAAGAGAGAGAAGACATTTCTTTATGTTTGATCCAAGAACACGTTAAAAAAAAGATTAAACACAAGCTACAACAACAGATCCATATCCAACTTCTGACGCCATGACCAACAGCTACTGAAGCAGAAGAACTGATATGTGTGGCTGTGGTTCGTTCTGGAGGATGGTGTGGATTCTTCTGCAAACAATAAATCAGGACTGCAGGAGTTGAGGTAATTATCAGTTCTGACAGCAAACAATGGCATCACCCAAAAATGACCTGCCTCATCTCTCAGTCTTGAGACTGAGACAAGTATTTATGCTTTTTACCATTTACTCTGTCACCACAGTGCCAAAGAAAAACTCCACTGAACAGATCAGTCAGACCGCCAGTCATCTAACATGAACGCATACATCATGTGAATCATTCCAGGGTTTTACGAACTTTAAAATTTGAGTGAATGTCTGATTTGCTGTTTGCACTGCAGCCCACAAAGTTTCTCTGTGAGATAAAACGTCTGTTTGATTTTTTCATAATCCCTATATTTAATTATGCTGTCATCAACAATCGGCAAGAGATCACGGAGAAGATAATATGGGAGCTTGGCTCTAATTTTGTGGCTATGTGGGGAAATACATGAAAGAACAGTGACTCTCAAGACAACTCTGTAATTTGTCTCAAAGAGGCACATTGAACACATTTGCTCTGACTTTTATTGGCTTCAGTGTGAGTGTGCAGATAAGGTGCTGTTATGTGGATATATATGCTGAGATGTTTTTTCCTTTAGTAGGGGGTCAGCTTTTTATTTGAAAAAGGTAACTCCAATCAGTTTCACCCCTCTATACTAAAAATGAAAACACAGGACATGAGCTGTGTAGCTTTCTTTTTTTTTTTTTTCCAATCATAATTAACTGGGAATGGTGTCTTAGTGGTTCTTAAAACCTGCAATAACAAGTTTTTGGCCACTTGTGGGCAACAACAACAAGCTGTAAACACAACACTGACACTGACCTATTAAACTTCTAGCAAACATCTACCTATTTACACATACAGCCACTTAGAAGCTGCACTAACATTCATTTGGACTTTTATGGCCACCGACAAATTTGTGTCAATATTTTTTCTTCCACTTATTTTTTGGTCTCCACCAGCACCTGAGAGGAGTATCTGGCACTTAAGCTGCAAAACTCTAGTGCTAATTGCCAACTGTGTCAGTCTGCCATTTGGTGCCCAGCACACAACGTACTGTCGGTTTTTTCCCCTGTGAAAAGCTATGAGCTGAGCTGAGGAGAACTGCAGAGTTGCTTCTTTGTTATCTGTGGGTTTGTTACAACAAGTGACCCTTTTCATTTGAGCCAGTGTTAACATAGAAAACCGATTATTTGCTGCTTTAAAAACAACCATGTTAGCTGTGGGACCATACTTAGGCACAGCAGTGCTGATATTAAGTGCTAACATGCTCACAATGCTGATGTGTAATGAGTATAATGTTTACCATGTTCACCATCTCAGTTTAGCATGTTTGTTTGTTTGTTTGTTAAGATCTCCTGATAAGTACTGTTTTCTGGCGTAGGCGCTGCCTCCAGAAACACCAGCAATATCAGTGTTACAGTGTTACCAGACTCCCTGTAAAAGCACAAACACCTCAGTTCAGTGAACACACAAAAGCCTGCTCCTGTGACACACAACAAAACTCACTACTCCTTATTTGCCTCCCAGCACTGGATGTCTCCCCTGAGCTCCCACATAGGTGGTGACGTTTACAAAGTAAACACTGGAGAGCACATGGAGTCTCTGGTTGAGGGCTTGCATCACTGCAACAACTCCCACAGGAACTCTTTCAAATATTTACGGTAGCTCATAAATCCAGTAACAGCACAAGATGAGCGGGGGTCAGTGAGTGGCCCCTGCTCGTCTGGTGAGACAGGCCCTGCTGGGGAACTGTTCTCAACTTCTGGCCAATCTGGATGAACTACAACAGTATGCAGGATAAACAGATTTACAACCCCGTCTCTGACTGGGTAGCTGGCTAACAGACCTTCAGACTGGCAGCGGGCAGAATTAGCAGCTTGCTTGATGAATGACTTGCTGGCTGGTAGCAGACAGACTGGCTGACTGGTGGGCTATCCTCCTTGCACAATGACTGGGGAACAGGCGTTTCTGTGGGTAGGTGGAAGGTTATCCGTCTCACCTTTACCATGGCAACACGGCTCGCATGCGTTTGGCTGAATAAAACATTAGCCAACCCCTTTTTCCTCTTATCTCTGTATCTGTGTCACGCTGTCACACCCTTGTCTCTGACCGCTCTCGGGGTCTCAAGCAGTGAACCAATATGTCTGTGTCACTCTTCGCTTCACTACCGGCCTGCTTTGACTCCAACTGTTCCAGTGGAGCTAGCTGAGTCACAGGAGGCTGAAACATCCACCCGTGTTCCTGTAACATCTCCCTCCTCCTCCTCCTCCTCCTCCTCCTCCTCTGCTGGTCCCTCTCATGCCTGCTGAGACTGCAACAGCAAGCATGGCAGCCCCGCATGTGTCGCACACACCAAGTCTCCATGTTCCCAGGGCATATCCTTATGCAACTCCAGAGAACTTTAAAATTTTAATGAAAGAAAAAAAGAGAGGGGTGCTGTTAGGGAGGGTTTTCTGCCTCTCGGAGGAATCAGGAAACTTTCTGGCTAATTCTGGAGGGTAGTAATGCATAAAGAAATATCTCTCTCTTGCACTGACCATTCAGTGCGCAAAAAAGTTGTTGGTCCAACAAAAATCACTTTGCACATGTTATTTTGTCCCGGTAAGAGGTGTGTGAAAAGGCCTGAGAAAATGCCATTTCTATAGTATTAAAGTTCCCATTTAGATGCAACTAGTCATAAATCATAACAACAGATTTTAGGGGCACCTCCTAAGTAATACTTTTTCAATATGGCTTCAACTAAGTGTTACAAATGTTAAATCCTAGTTTCTGTAGTTACATGTATCCCTTGTGGTCCCTTCTTTCTGAACACTTTTCTCAGCTGCCTCCCGACAGAAACACGGCTCAAGAAGTTGGTGTGCTCAGTCATATGTGAATATGTCAATATGAAGAGGCCCCTGCAGCATACTGGGAAATTTAAGGTATCTGGGGAATGTAAAGTACAGGATGACTCAAGGGTGTGGTGTCTAAAATCTTCATATAACTGAGGCCAGCACCTGAGGACGAAAAGATGGATGTTCCCCAATCCAGAGGCAGATCTGTTCAGGCTTAGCAAAAGCGCCAAGGGCAAGTAAACTGATGTAATACTGCACTCATACTGTTTTTTTTTTTTTTTTTAAACATATTCTTTGCGTCACAAGTACATGCAATTTAGTCAAATTAATCATGTAGTTTCTTAATCCATTCTGAAGAACAATGAAGCATGGATCAGAAGAAAAACTATTAAATATTAATAAGTATTAAATCATATTTGACAGCAAGTACTCGACCAAAGAAAGTGATCTTATTAGAAGCAACAGTTACAGGATTTACAGGATTAGAGGTCTATTCTGCTGGAGCTGTTGCACTACAGGCGACCCACTATGCTCAGTGCCACAGGACCCATCTGCTCATCTAGGAGAGGGTCCGCCGCTCCGTGTATCCATGAAGGGTGAATCTGGTGCCATATTGCTTAAGGCTACAGATTCATTAACCTTTGGAACCTCCCCGGAGGCTCCCTATTAATACCTGCATCTGTTGAGAGAGAGAAAGGATGTGACAGACACATTGGGCGATGCACTCTGCCAGGTCATGGCGAGTTCACTGGATAGGGAGCAGCATGAACGCTAACCATTTGGCTAGCTTTGTGTAACGACTGGGCTTTGTGCTCGACGACCAGCTCCCAATAACTCTTCTCTGCAAAGTGACTTGTCTCTCATTTAGTCTTTGGCACAGACAGAGGCACTTATGGAGATAATCAGCGTCCGGCCAGGACCCTGTGATGAGAGCACTATCACAGAGCTTGACAAGAGGCTAAGTTAGGCCGCCATCAAATCCATTAACAGTATCATGAGTGCATCTTAGTCCAAAGTGAAAGGGAACTGTGAAAGCATTTGCATTTAATTGTGCGGCTGCAATCAAATTTGAAGCCGTCTCTCACTTTTTGCCAGGTTTTAACGTGACTTTGTGAGACCACATCCAAAAAGTCACCAGTAACTGCTTCCTATCTCATTAAAAAAAAAAAGAGACACCAAAAGGTTTAGTTGTTTTCATAGGGTCAGATCACTGTTCTTGTCCTGGATTAATGTTAAAGGTTTTTGTTTTTTTTCCCCCCTTGTGCAACCTTAAAAACAATATGGCCCCTTGGGTCTATTTTACTACTCAAGAAGATTTATGAAGCCATTATGTCGGGCAAAAAAGACCTCAGTATGTGACTGACAAGGCAGAGACTCCATGCTGTGTCTGTCATTATAACTCACACTTATAGCAGTCTGCTCAGCTGAGTGGGCAGCACACTGGTTTAAATTCAAGCAGGGAGATGAGAGGGGGAGGTACTAACCCCACCCACCAAAAATAAATAAATAAAAAATCAATGGTTGACCATTCAATGACTGTGTATAATTACCATTATCTTTGATCCATCTTAAGTATCATTATAAAAACATTAACTTCTAAATGAAGAGCTCCTGTAGGGGGTTTGCATAAAGTCACTGGTAAATTATATATTAAAAGCAGTGTTGGCAACATCACTTTAACATAAGTAATTACTCCTTACAGACATATCACTCACACACAAAAAAATTACATTAATTATTCAACAGCATAAGCAGTTAGTTTCTTGCTACATTATTTTGTTATTCAGTTCAGCTCCATGACACATCTTCTTCTTAACATATGTAGAAGTAGAAAATGACACATGTAGCCAGTCTAGTGCTAAAGTATGGAAGTATTGACCAGACAGATCATCCCCTGTGGCTAAACGCACCAGCACTTCAGAAGTCTCTTCACGGTGAAGAGTTCAAACACCCTCCAGCCGGGTGCTGGATGTAGGTTTACCACAGGTTAATAGTAGCAAGCCAGCTGAGTGGACAACATTTAAACAGCTGTGGTGTTAACAGGACTCACATTCCTTTTCTTCTGGTATATGCTTTTAGCTCCAGTGCTAAGCTAAGTAGCACGTCCCAGACCAGTTTGAATGCTGAATGCACAGAAAATTCTCCATCAAACTTAAGACTAGTGAAACAGCATCTGCATCCACATCATATACACATGTCCAATGGTCAAAGTAAAGGATGCAATGTAACAGGACACGTAGGCCAACCAAGCTACACTACACATATTAGTGTATTTTTTTTATACCAGCAAAGTTTACTTTTCCCCCCAACTCTTAAAGACAATTTAGTCCATCTGGATCCATCTGGAGTCCACAGTCAAGGGTGAAAGGTGAAGAACAGTTTCATACCATCAATGAGCACAGCACTATGTAAGGTACTTTGTGCAAACATGGGATACCACATTTACTCTCGTCCAGCCCATCTGGGAATGAGACATGGGTAAATAAAGAGGAAGGTTTCAGCTGAGCAGACTGTTCCCAGCACCAAGGAAGCAGTTTCCTAAATAAATCACGACTGGGTTAAAAATAACCCCCCCCCTCCACCACCACCACCAGCAGTCGAGGCAGCAGCGATTGTTTCCTAAGCTGGCAGAGCTCATAGTAAATTCATCATCACAGTGACTCGGTGAGTTTACACAGTGTCAGTGCATGAATCAGCATGTCTGGATGAGGGAGCTCAGTCATAAAGATATTAGACAAAGATGAGGAGTAATGACGTCACCATAAACTACAGGACATACTAGCAAATCAGACGAGGCTCTCCATCCACCATGACTTCTAACGCCCTTTTCATACATGATACATATGTATTACATGACCTGCATTTAGCCCAGGTCACCGTATCAACCCTGATATCAAAACCCCCATATCAAAAAGGCGCTGAACAAAAAGTTCACAGGTTTGTGGAATTTTAAAAACAGGAAGTCTACACTAAGATATGGCTGAGATCTCACGGAAATCTACAGTGGTGCTAAAATGGCTAATTGCTGCCTTAGGAATGTATACCAGCTTATGGGGGATGCATCAATCGGAGGCAAATCTCCAGGATATCCTCTGCAGAGGCCTTCTAGTTTTTAATGTGGACCCCCTCGTCATAAATCATAACAAGCTGGACACAATGCAGGTCCTGGAAAAACATCTTTCATCAAGATATTGTTTTGTTTTTGCTTCTTTGCGGAAATTCCTACAGAGCAGGAAATTAATGCTGATTAAATATAAATATTTTAAGAGAGATTTTTTTATATGAACAGAGGTAAAGCAGTCAACAGAACATCAACAACTATTAAAACTGAGCAAAAGCAGCTCGCTTCCTGCTTTCACCTTTTCTCGTAAGTTACAGTTTGGAAGAGCATACACACACACACACACACACACACACACACACACACACACACACACACACACACACACACACACACAAATGTTCTTATAGCGTCTCTTCCAACATCATTTCTACCCTGCAGGTAACATGATTTTCTCTTGGCTCTGAAACTAAGCGAGGCCTCTGTGTCAGTACACAACAGAGGAGATTTTAACCTGGGATAAAATAAAAACCTTTATGCACACTCCAACTTTTAGGTCTATAATGTGGAACAGCTGCACACTGAAGGCAAAGCTCCTCTGAAAGAGACAAATTTGTACAAACAGCACCGAAGAACTGATCTGACTGCTAATCAGTCACCACAGATTTAACATATCCCTCTCCATTTCCTCTATGCAAATGTGTTTCTCTTAATGAAAGCCACACGCATGTGTCACAGTGGCTGTGAAGATAGATGGAGAATAAAAAGATTTATTAATTATTATGTCCACTGTTTGTCAGCAGGAGATCTGATGAACTACTAACAGATTTCAGACTCACTGTATTCTGATGTGAAAATAGAAATGATAAATTTGTGAACATTTTATTTTGTTAAAATGACCAACTCATGAATGCTTTTCAGTTGTAGTATGGGTGACAACAGGGTGTGTCATCCTATGAAAGTCTCTGAGAATTAAAACCAGCAGACTTGCTGAATTATTTATTCACATGTGATCCCAGAGTGATAATATGAGGATACGGACCTTTCCTGCATGTCTTATTAATTATTCAAAGAATCATCATTGTATTGACGTCTGGCTGTTATGCATCCTGCTGTGGTATGTCCCCTAAGCATTCACACACAGAGCGATGATGATGATTTCCAAACAATAAAAATTGGAAGATATAACAAAACTGAGGGGTTTCCTAAAAAGAAAGACCACCTACCAGTTAAATTAAAGAGCCTGATATTCAGGCCATGACACAGTCACCTCAAAAATAGTCACTCACTGATGATCCAAACTGCCATCGATCAAAGCTCCCTTTTAGTATAACAGACAAGTGTATTTACTGAACTAGAAAGCACTCAGCGATGGCATGCGCTGCCACAGCTGCACAATTCAACACACTGCTATTTCAACAAGAGAAAATGTGCAGAATTTGTTCATCTGCTTCAGCAAACATTACACCTATAAACACACTTAAATACTAACCATATCCTTACATTTGCATGCACACACATAACATGATTACTGTGAGAAGATGAATCTAATAGTCTATTAAATCATAAACCGTATTATGTCATTTTCAGACACCTAGCTTCCTGAGTTAACATGATACATCTGAATATTCAGGTGTCAGCTGAGCTTTAAGAGCACCCTAATGAAAACTTTATTACCTGCCGTGTAACATGAAAGCCATTTTGCTGAAAAAGAAAATATACACTAAAAACTAGTTAGCCTACTGGTTATCACTGATATGGAAGATTAACGTGTGAATCAAGTTTTACTTAACCAGATATACATAAAATGCGTAAAATTATTTTCTTCT
Source organism: Seriola lalandi dorsalis (assembly GCF_002814215.2). NCBI lineage: Eukaryota > Metazoa > Chordata > Actinopteri > Carangiformes > Carangidae > Seriola > Seriola lalandi. The sequence goes on from NW_019525027.1 coordinate 1,271,088, forward strand.
TTCCATTTCTTAATCTGCTCATTATCAAGTTATTAGAGTGCATACAAACACCCTCCCTGACTAATCCTCCTCTTGCATCAAGCCTCCTTTTCACATGTTAATCAGGTACAGGGCCGGGCACTGAATATGCCCTAATTGGCTTTGCATGACCCTAAGCCACCAGACAGATCCGTGTTAATTGTTAACTACAGTACGTGCACTGTTTCCATGATCCCGTCATGTCCGTGTCTCGCAGTCAAAAGTATTTATTAAAATGCGCTGATGAACTCAGATTTTACATCCCTCTGTGGCATCTTTCAGGTTAGCAACAGGACTTGTCTCTCTGTGACATCTATCCCAACATGCTATATCCACACTGTGTTGAAACGAAGAGCAAAGAGTGAGATGTGACGCTTTTAAGTGCGATCCTAAGCTCGAATAGGCTCTGAGGAATAGTCGAAATCCCCTTTACATTAGTGTACATACTGCTCAGCTTCGCCATGCAGGAAGGAGTAATTATCATTTCAAACGAGCGTGTGAAGGAGAACTGGCAGAGGAGATAAGTGCTTAAAAGAGAGTTGGGGGTCACCCTATTCCCTCTGATACAGACTTGCCCTTGCCTCAAATTATTCAAGCCTGACGGGGAACAGTGGGAGATCGGTTCTTGAAAAATTTGCAAAGCGTCAATAATGAGTTGTACTTGTCAGTCAGAGCGTAGTGTGATAGGAGGCACAATTTCCCAGACTTCCACTTGATCACAGCCAGCCAGTTAAAGAAACTATGGGAACCTTTGGAGATGTGCGAGCCACTCCTCAGGAAATCACTTTACTGGCTTTAAAATGATTGCTATGAGACTACAAACTCACTGGAAAATAGATTACACTAATCTCCTTTTGTTTAGTATGTGCTTCTGGGTTAAAAAACTCTCTACACTTTTAACCTAATGACCCATTTAGACTAATGAAGTGCGCTGACCAATCAGGAAATCCTCATGATTAAAGCCAAACATTATTTAGCCTCGGGTTGGAGCATCACAACAAAAAGAGACAAGAGGAATTTAAATTTCCACTTGTTCAGGGCTCTACATCTTGACAGAACGCAATTTAATGATTGTCCTAAGACGTCAGCAGTGAGGTAAAAAAAAAAAAAAAAGGCGGCCTTTCATTTATTTCCCTGCCACTCTGGACTCGTTGAGACTTTCTGGCCCAGATATATGGAGAACTCTGTTGCTATCAAAGCTGCAAATGGCCACAACACACAATATCTCATTCATCTGCTGGGATGATGATGATGATGATGATGTCAGTCAAAAGTGTGAACAAACTCTGTGGCGTGACAAAAGGAGAGTGGAAGATTTACTATCATGTAGTCACACAATAGAGGCCTTTGTGAGGTCCGGACCACGCTGTGTTAGCATCACAGTTCATCTGCTAATTACAACATCAAATCCACAGACTTGGCCATCCATAGTAGGTTATTCATCTCATGACTTAAACATCGAGTTAGGGGGAGCACGAGTAATCCCTGCAGTTAAACCGATGTGAGGACTCATTTCTTTACACGATTTGACAAGCCGGGCAATAGGATTTAAAAGCGTATCAGATGACGATATTTTGTTTCTGGCCTCGGTTTCACCTTGTCAGACCCTCACTGCAATCACTTCAGCGCATTCAGGTATGAATGCCGATGATCGTAACCACAAGCCTTGACCACAGATCCGTTCACATTACTCATCCCAAGTGGAAACATGACACAGTTTGTCTGAGTCGTTTGTCAGGTTTGCCGCTGCGAGGCAGGTGGCGGTTTGCTCTCAGCAAACATATCGACTTCAAAAAAAAAAAAAAAAAAAAAGCTACAGCTGAGGCTCCTCTGCTTTGTTTACTGTCAGGTAGGGGCTCCGTCTTTGTCTCTCAGAGCAGTCGCCGCCAATAAAGGAAGTAATAAGTCAACAGCGAGGGCCCTCCTGGCAACAATCCCACTGATAATAGCTGATATATTGGGCAGATAAGGAAAGGGGTCAAAATAAATGTATTCAACTATAGCAGTTAAGTGGGGAAATAACTGGAAATGATTAAAAAGACCGTTTATATTATGATTAATTGATTTTCAATGAGACTGCAATACAAGACAAAATTTGCCTATTTATATAAGAAAGGGACTGTTTGCAAATTATTTGTGTGGGGAGGGGGCTGCACCAGGAAAAAAGGAGGCCTGCTGTTCTCCCAGAACTACCCTCAGACTACTGTCCCTTCAGCCAAAAGAAAAAAATCAAAATCAACTCTTGCATTTCTGACCACCCTTCAGAACCCTAATCATTTTTATACAGTCCCTAATATAAATGGGTTTTCTGCAGTGAAGCATGCATAAATCAATACGTGCATGTAGCTTGTATTGACACATCACACAAAGTGGATTAAAATACAGTACTAAAAGCATCTCCTCTTTTCTGTTCTAAACAATACAGCACATCGACTTTAACCTTCGGCCACATATAAAGTTAAATAATAATATGGTCCTACTTGGTATTTTCCCATGTAAATACTAAATCTCAAGACAATAACTGTCTCCATATCAACCCCACTGAAATATTAGATATGGTTATCAGTGGATTCACCAGGAAAAAACATCAGACACATAGAAAGTCTGTTTTCCATCACAAAGTCACAGTTTATCTTTTTCATCTACATTTCTCTCCAAACAAGAGAGTAAGTAAAAAAGATAAGACATTAATTTCTCTCTGGCGAGGAACATGTTATGCAATATATTTCCATCCTGAGGCAGACACCTCAGTTAGGGTCCATTTTTGACAAACTTAAATACTTGTTAGACAGACACAGTGAAGAGAATAAACCTGCATTTCCAAAAAAGCTGAAACCTGTTAAACTTGGTTCCGTCACTGTCCAGCTTTATTATTGGAGTGTGAAGACAGTTTTCTATACAATTAGAGGGTTTCTATAGAAATGTGGCATTAATCTGAGTTTGTAGTAGATATTCTGGTCCTGTGTGTGAAGAGTGATGACCAAGCATGGCCAGCCAGTCTGGTAAGAACAGTTCAAATGCATGTGGAACAGATGTTTTCACTCCTACAAACAGATTTGTTTGTGAAAGTAATGCCAGAGTGGGAAGCAACAGGAGAGGGAAGAAAAGTCAATTTAGGAAAATGAATTCAGGCTTATCAGCATGGCCTCAGAGGAACATCACCTGCATCCAGAACACTCCTTTGGCCCAACATCTATACCCCTGCAGGGCCTGGCCAGCCTTTCTGCAGGACCTGCAGGTCAAACTGAATATGAATAGCCTTGAAACTGGCAGACAAAGCTACGCACAGACACAGCAGAGACAGTCGGCGAACGGGGCTACAGCCAGGTTTTAGTGAATGCAAATGTGAACCATTAAACCTTATCACCCATGTGTAAAACGTAACGTGTGACTTTTCACAGTTTAGGTTGCATTAACGCTACAAGAATTCTTGCAGGTTCCACAAACTGATGTGCCTTCACTGCCAAATGTTCCAGCTGCAGAAAAACCTCCACAAAAACAATAGCTACATGGGATACATTTCTTTTTTTTTTTTTTTTCTTTTTTTTTTTTTATTTGGGATGAATAATGAACCACTTTTGAACTCAACTGTGCACAAACTCAACTCAGCTGATGAAAAGGCAGAGAGGCTGGCTTCATGCCTGCCCCGTCCCTGGGTGCGATCTGGCTTCAGCCCAGCGAAATGACTGTTTTCCCACACCTCAGCACTGAAGCTGCACAGGGACTCTGGATATGCAAGTTCCCATCAGTCTGCACTGATCACTTCCAGTCCCTCTGGACACTATATGAGATATCACTAACCTTTTGGGAGTTAAAAGCATCAGTGTCTCTCCCCTCCCGGGTTTCCACTTCCCTTCCAACTTTTTACCACAACCTCTCCACATGCTGACCATTCCTCTGAAGTTGTTACAGTGGGTGGAGTGTTGGGTGGAGTCTGTGTGTTTGTTTTGAGTGTTTGAATGTGTGTGTGATTGTGTGGGTGGGGGTCTGTGTGCGCATATGAGTGTGTGTGTGTGTGTGTGTGTGTGTGTGTGTGTGTTTCAGAGAAAAAGAGAGGGAGGATTGGGGGGGGGCATAAGATGCTTTTGCAAGTGCTTCTGGAGAAGAAGTTTCTGCAGCTTTGTTGACAGTAAGAGAGCCTGAGATTATCAGTGTTATTAGAGTTATTGATACAGTATCACACACTGGTGAGGGGAGGAGAAGAACGGCAGAGGCCTGAAGGGGGAAGACTGCTCCAGTGGTCATTCACAGTCTGATTCCAACAAAGCATATCAGCACCATCTAAACACTGAACTAGGCCTTGGCTCTCACATGCTTTCTAAACTCAGATGTGGTCCATCAGTTCAGGATAAAGTACACATTTTATAAGCATTCCTTGTGACCTAGAAAAAGGAGCTGCTTTATCCCGTCAAACTGTGTTTGTTCAGTAGAAATGCAGATTGATACAGGAGGTATGTCAACACATTCTACAACAGGCCAACAGAGATAAGAAGAGGCGATCTATTTGGAAGAGAATAACAGGAAACAACATAAAGCAACTTGGACACAATCAATTCCAAAAGGCTCCACATGGTGTTAATTGAGCTGTGTGGTTAATCAGGACTAAGCAGCCGCAAATGAACCCGTGTTTCTTTAAGTGTGGTGAAAATACAGCGCAGTCAAATCAACAGATCCGTTTCTGGCGTGTCGTTTCTTTGGGTTGGATGTAAATAGCAGCTGTTTACCCACATGGTTAGACTGAAAACTGAGGGGCCAGTCCATCAGGCTGTTTCCTCACCCTCACATGCTGTTTTTACAACAATGCAGCAAATCACTGCTGAAGCCGAAATGTTATTAGTTTTATACAACAGAATTTGGGGGATATTCCTAAGGAGCAAACAGGCGACATGTGCACGAGACCTTCATCATCATCACCATCATCCCTGATGGAAATGACATGAAAGCAGCTGCGACGTGAGCAACACCACTAACTATACATTCAAAGTCTCGGTTAGTATTAACTGTCGTAAGACAAAACACCACCAATCAACGCTTTTAAGATCTCCTTTTAGAATAATTGCCTCAGATTATGCCGGGGAAAAGAGGTGCACACATTCTTCCTCCGATAATAACACTAAAGCACGATTTTTACCAAAAAAATAACATTAAATTTAAAAGATATTCCGCTTCTCAGTTCTCCTCGTTGTAAAGGTGTTTAACCTGAGATCCACAGGACCAAAAGGCACAAAAGGACCTTACCATCGAGCAGCTGCAGCGCAAAAAAAAAAACAGAAAAAAGAAACTCGTGTCACACTCTCAGGTATTCAGTCGCTGGAAACCAAAACTGTCGAAAAATGAAGCAAAGTAACGTTAAAATCCGCAAAGTGCACTTAAGAGTCGTTCGTCAGACAGTCCTTTAGTGAGAGCATGAAGTCCATCCTCTGTGTGTCGGAAGACGAGCCTCCTCTACTATACACACACACACACACACACACACACACACTGAAGGCTGGCCGCTTTCAAGCCTCCAAACTTTAGCTCCTCCCACTGCACATGCTGCCTACCCGCAACCGGAGCCGGTACATGAGGAGCCTGCTGCACACTTTGGTCACTCATCAATCACTAAAATTAACCTGAGCATGATAATATAATCCAAGCTACAGTTTTTTTTTTTAAAGTCCAGTTGTCCTCTCTCAGTCAGAGAAAATAGTCCCAAATTAGCACAGATTTTCATTAGTAATGCAAAAGGTGGTCAAAGTATGAACATAAATTTTATTCGACAAGAAATGATGGATAAACATAGTTCCTGTGTAATATAGCAAAGTTACACAAATTCTTTGGGGATATTTGTCAGACTTGTGGGAACTTGGAAAAAGAGTAAGTGGATTCTCTTTTTATTTCCTTGTTTTTGTTTTTGTTTTTATTTATGGCAGTGTAGAAGTGTTACACCATAATCACCCTGAATTGCTGTTGGGCCAAAGAGGTTTATATATCCCACCAGAACAAAAGCCTAAAGTAGCCTACAAGTGGTCATAAACCTATGTAAAAGATGATTTCATGGACAAAAAAAACAAAAAACAAAAACAAAACAAATCATATGGATAGGCACAATCTGTGCAGATATAGAGTAAGTTGTAAATAATGTATAGGATTAATGGCTTGACTCATACATTTAAGAGGCTCTCCAAAACTAGTCTCTGAAACATACTCTGAAATATATTTTTCAGAGAAGAGAAGAGAAGAGAAGAGAAGAGAAGAGAAGAGAAGAGAAGAGAAGAGACTCAAATCTCATAGCATCTTCTCTCAGATTTTGACAGTGACAGATTTCTTTGCTGAGAGAAAGTTACTCGCTTCCTCTTCCCCTCTCTTCTCAGGGCTCCCCTGCAAGCCGTCAGACAATGAATGACAACTCAGAGCGTCCACCACAAAGAGAATTACAGGGGATTATGTACAAAGGCAAAGACCTGAACATAACCAGACTCAACCATTCATGTAATCTCTTTTTCCCCTTTAAAAGAGAAAAAAGTACTGTGGGCCTTTGTCATCTTATTTCATCTGTCAAAACAAGAGTCAGAGTGGCTGCCCCCTCTGCTCCACTCAGGATGTCCAAACGAAATTATCATTATTTTTTCTCAACACAGAGGGACACAAATCAAGCTCTCATGCAGATAACACAAAACCACTCTTCACAGCCGCAGGGGAGAAGATAACATTAATAATTATTCTCCTGCTCCTTGCTTTCAGTGACATGCGACAATGTGCGAATTTGTCAGATATTTTGACTGTTAACACCAAGAAATGTGATGACAGTCTCCGAACTCGGTGCAGAACGCTTGAGGCTGCATCCTGATAGCCCGGCCTGACAGAGTCCTGACGCTTTATTCTGGAAATGTTGTCACTCGCCGACTGGTCCTGCGTGACTGTACCACAGATAAAGCAAAGGCCAATGCCTCCACCCCCCCCACTGGATAAATGTGTGACAGGTGGGGGTTAAACTTCTGACAGAGTCTGTCCCTGACTTTCTGTCCCTGTCTTTCTTTTGTTTCGACTATATGCATGTCTCTCTCTATTATATGTTCTCTGATAGACAGACGCCAAGTCAAAGTTGCTCTCCTTTATCTGTCGAGCCCACAGTAATCCCTCAAATTCAATCAAGGATTACTTCTGAGAAGATTAAAATCATCCAACTTATGCAGAAGTAAGGCTTGTAACAACAGGGGGCGGACGGACCACTCAGCAGGAGCCTTCGAATCTTCTCTAAAACCAAGAAAAATACTTTTCTCTCTGCAGTGATTTATGGCAAGAAAATATACAGAACAAAAATGTGATTGAATTCTCCACAAACAAATGGATTAAAGAAAATATAAATGCCAATGAGCCTCTACCTCATACTGAAAAAAAAAAACCCAAACAGTTAAAGTGGCAAGCACTCACAAACTGAAGATGCGACAACAAGATGCTGAGGAGCTCTGCAGCTTTGGGTGAATCACTTTGCTAAGAATGAAATGACCTCCTGCAAATGAGCATGATGGATTTATTTGGGGCCTTTTACACTTTTACAATTATTTCTGTTTTAGAAAAACAAAATCATCAATCAAGGCAGTTTCTGATAGTTGTTTTTTTTTTTTTTTTTTTTTTTTACAAATGCTCAGTTGTTGACCACATCACCCTTAATCTGCCGCTGCGCTCAAATAATATCCCCCTGTCATGGCACGCGAAGGCACCAGGGAGCATGAAGCAGCCATTCATATTACGGTTGTGGCCACCCATGGAGTATTTATTGGGGTTAAGTATATGACAGACTCTTACGGTAATACGCAACACCAGATTTGGAGATTTGCCTAAATGCTTTGTGGATTTGCCCACCCAACAAAATCCCTAAGTAGTAGCAACACAAAGAAGAGCCAATATGTCAATGGGATCAACTCTTTTTTTTTTCCTGGAGTGTCAAATGGCCTTTAGGTTTAGACATTTGTCAGTCATATTGTGTGGATTGTTTAGTGCTACATGTATGGGCAAGAAATAATAAGAACTTCCAAAAGTAAAAAAAGATTGAAAGGTTTTTAAAAATGACCAGAAGAGTACATTTTAGTCATGCTAACGGTGTGGCCTTATGGGTGGCATTGTGGGTCAGCTGGTAGGTCCACCACTTTGGCCCTGACTGAAATATCTCAGCAGTTATTGCTACATTCATGGTCTCCAGAGGATGAATCCTGCTGACTTTTCCTCTACAGCCACCGTCAGGTCAATACTTTGGTTTGTCACCAAATGCCTGCAAAACCGATGGCAAGTCTATCAGCTGTAATTAGTGTTTAGTGTTATATTAAAGAGGGGATGACGACAAGAGTCGTTGACGTGCAACAAGGTCAAACTCATGACTCCTGCAGTACAAGGTGTGCTCCCCCCTGACCAGTAAGCTCCACCCCTGCAGGCTGTGATGAAGTCAGAGCAGCCCACTGCAGGTGCCTCCTGCGCAGCTAACAGCACCATGACTCATCTCCATGTCCTCACCTTGTCCCGCTCCGGCAGTCCCAAAAATGTCTCCACATCTCACTCACCCTCTCTCTCGCTACACAGGAGACCTCCCCTCTTCACACTGATGATTCATGACTATTCAACTGATGCAGCACTCCAGTCTGAAAGTTTCCCATCTGCTTCCTCTATAAAAGATCCTGGGTCAGGTTGTTTTGACAAGCTGGTCATCTATCATGGATACGAATGACTTGCTGTTTTGATCCCTTTAAATCAAACTGTAATCGCTCACCATATGTCTTCAGCACATTTGGGTAACTGACGGACACCAATGATTCTTGGACAGGATGATAATCAGAATAAATATTTCAGTAACTTTTATGTATACGCAAAACCATCATCATTCTTTGCTATATTCCCAAGGTAAAACAGTTCTTCTGTCCTCATACTTGTGCCTTCAAAATTTTATACATCAGAACAGCTGAAATGAAATAATAAGAGTGTCTGCTAGATTCTAGTCTAATGGTAACACACCACAACGTCGCCTTGACCTGATGATGTTGATGAAGAGTCAGAGGAACAACAAAGTTATTACAATTCATCCTGAATGAATCTGTGGAGCAAATGTCAACTCATCCAATAGTTGTCAAGACATTTATCTCAAAAGTAAAACCTAGTATAAAGCTGGACAACATCGTAGGCTATTTGCATTCTGCCTTGTGTCGGCCGGTTTCAGCCCCTTATCTGTTTGCTTCTCTGCTACTCTCTGTGATAACGTATACAGTATTTTAATACAGCTGAATTTCCAATAAAGAGAGAGAGGAGAGAAAGACAGAAAAGGGGTGAGGGGTGGGGAGTAACCAGTTACGGTTTGATGTATTTGTTCTATTCATTTCCTCGGACCAAACTACTCCTCATCCACCGGTCTTGCTGTCGTTTCCGGCGGCCATGGTTCCATCGATGTTTTTTATGTTTTTGCAATGGCATGTGACAGAAGGGCTACAATGCAACTGCGAAAGGCGAAGCTAACCGCGAGCACTTTGGTTTCACAATGCACAGGTTAAGCAAACCGCAATGCAAACCGAACTTGCGCTAAGTTGGCAATACTGCAGTCACTATGAGATATTTTAGTCAAGTGTTGGACCAATGTAACCCTCCCTGTAGAAACACTGAACCAGTTAATCTGGACAATCATCAGCCTCAATTCTCATTAAAATACTTTCTACCAGAGTAATAGTTCCTATGAAAATTGTCAGCACACATGCTCCAATATGTGCATTTTATGGAAAGGCTTGTTGCTGTTGAGTTTTGTTAAATTAGTCATTTTTCAAAGCTGTGAGCATGGCAAACAAAATCCCATTTACCTCCATTGTATTGAGGTCAAGGCTGAAAAATCTCAGTGACAAATATCCCAAAATCTGGGAACATAAAACCCCAGCTATCTGCATGGTTAGATCCTCGAGGTGAATGAGAGACTGTGTTTTTCCTTTTTTTCTAATTTGGGTCAGCTGAGGACGTAAGCAACCAGGGAATACACTCATGTCCATGTAGTTTGTAACAGCCAGTGTGACCGAAAAGCATCAGTGTGGAAGAGTGAAATATCACTGTTGTTACCTCAGATGGCAGCTTACCACAGATACCACTTCCATCCTTCCATGCTTCCATATCCGCCACCCACCCCAGGGAAAATAATTAATCAGGAGAAGCAAATCATGTCATATACTTTAATTGGCTCTTACTTTCTTTCCTGACATGTTCAGTCATCTCAGCGGTATACCAGCTAACTCGTCATTCCAGCTCATCGTAGAAGATAGTAGAAGCTGAAGACTTGATGACTTAAACTCTGAAGGAACAGTGCTCGTGTACCGTCAGCGTTCTGCGGCATGTTAGATGTCATGGCGTGAACAAATTTTAATCTCTTTGACTTGTCTTCAGAGTTGCCTGCTTGGTAAAAACTTCACAAAGGAAAAACTTGGATTAATCTGAAGATGTTGCAGAAAAGAAGGATGTTAGCAGCCTATCTATGGATTAGCTTTGTGGCCTCTCTGCTCCAGTAAACAGTATAGGTTGCAGAAGAAAATACACACAAAGAAAGACAAATAGAAAGCCAGATAAAGGGAGTCATGATAGGAAATGGGCTCGAACCTTTGATGCTATGTGCACATACCAAAGCAAGCTGAACTGTTTTGATGCCTGTTTATCTTCTGTAATGAATTAGAGCCAATATCTGCAGTCTGACGGCCTCTGTGCACACACCGGGGGGAGGGCATGTGTCATTAATATGAATTCTATAGGATGTTATGAGATGAATGCACCTTAATGTGGTTTGGTTTTCCCCAGAGAGCTTGAGGGAAGTGATGTCAGTGACGGCCAGTGCAGTTTAAATGAAGACGTTGGTGTGTGTGTGTGTGTGTGTGTGTGTGTGTGTGTGTGTGTGTGTGTGTGTGTGTGTGTGTGTGTGTGCGCTCAGCACATAGATTTTCTTTGTCTGGCTCTTTCTTCATGGTTTTGAAGCTGGGAGGCTGTGGATGCCGCAGTAGGAGGGCATAGGTGAAGGTCCAGCACAGCTGCACAGTAAGAGGGAGGGGGGATGTGGAAGAAAGCCTCCAGGCACTGAGAATGAATTAATGAGTTTCTGATTTTTTATGAGTCTTTCAGCGCAAATAACTTTATTAGTCTTGACATTAAATAAGGTACAGCGTTAAAGGGGAATACCATTAAATATAAGAAATTGCCTTTGTGTTTTTGAGGTCTAATTGCAGGTTTATCCATTAAGGGTTTTGTGATTCTTTCCTGAAATTAAAGACCAGAAAATCAAACTTGGAGCTGCTCCGCTCTCAGTGAAGCTCTGTGGAGGTTTGTGGAATGTTAAGAAAAACAACTCATTGAAAACAGAATGAAATTTCCATCAGCTGCTCGGGCAGCAAAGCAAGATGTTAGTGATCCTGCATGGTTTTAATCAAGTGTGAAATCTGACTAGTTTACCTTAAAGATGAAAGCTTTTTAGGAATAATAATATGAGCATTTAATAAGGCAGGTGTAATCAGACAAACTAGATTTTCCTATAAGCACAGATCATCCTCCATATTTTCTTTGCTCTTAACCTTCTGTTCATTGTTTAGTCTCTGCTACACCACTGTCCAGTGCCAGGTATCCTTGTGCTCCAAGCTGTGTCCATTTACAGACACAGCCCTTTACTTTGAACATATTCATTATTTTTTCAGTGCAGTTAACAATTTAGACTGAATACATTCAGTTGCTGGAAATGTTTTGTTTAAAAATCCTTTTGTGATATACTAGTATGCATGACATTTGCTGGATAGTTTGGATGAAAGTGTACCTCAGTGTTATTATGGAACAGGATGGAGGAACCAGAGCAGCTGTCCTGGGTCTGTTTTTTTCCATAACTAGGCCCCACATCCTCACATGTTTTATTCTTAGGAATACTTGTGGTGTCTCTGTTTAGCGCAAATGGAAAAAAATAAAAAATCAAACAATCACAACTTTGATTAAATATGAGGAAAAAAACAACAGCTGGCAGTGTTCATGTAGACGCCTGCGTGTAGAGTGCAAAACACACACTCACACAGAGTCCGTGCAGTGAAACAGTGACAGACCTGAATGAGAGGTACTGCATGTGAATCCTGGTCTGAGATTTCCTCAGGAACCAAATTGGTTGGACAGTTGGCAGAGTCAGTGCAATATTGATTGAACTGATCTTTTTTGGTCTTTCACTATTTTACCTTGAGTAAATTCATATGCTCATATTCACTTCTGTTCATTTGGTTTAATCTGTGCATGTAGTGAACATCAGCATAAAATCGTACCAACAAGAATCCAACAACCTCAACTCCACGTCTCAGGAATCTCCACACTCCACAGTGAGAAAAGAGACTCCTCACAATCAGAGAATGATCTAATAACTGAAGAACTGCTTCAGGGAGAATATTAACATTTAGACTCTGTGCCAAGTTCACAAAGTGCAGCGTATGACTACAATATTAGCTCCTGGTCTTACTTTTAAAGGTCTTTGGGGCAGTGGGGAGACACAGTGTCTGTTGCCGCCTCTAATGGGATTCAAACAGTTAGAAATCAATAAACTATCTCAGTATGACCACACGCTAACCGGACCCAAATAATGCTTTAACAGCCAATGGGAAGTGACTATACAAACTGCCCTTCCTCGTTGCCTTTTAGTTTGTTGTTGGACCACCATCCTAATTACTTTCCATTTATGCCTACAGAGAGTATGTCAGAGTCAAACAGCCTCGAGGAAGAGCTGTTTCATGTGCTAATCATTGATTAAAAAATCCACCAACATATTTGCACAGACTGTTCCATGAGGGACTGTGGAGAATTTGAATAAGGCAAGCTGACTTCCAAAATATCTTTGTTTCTTCCTTTCTATGTGGTTCTAGCTGCAATCATTGATAATAATGTGAAAGTTGAAAGGCATAGCAAAGCCAATTTGTTTGTTGGTTAATTGGAGAATGGCATGCAGATCATCTGGTGTGGAAAATATATAATACTGTTTGGTTTGCTGCCAGTGAGCTGGTGGCATCTGATGGATTGCACCTCCTTCCAGATTTATTAGATATTTGTTTAAATTATGAACCCTACCAATGTACTAATCAATTAAACAGGGTGGAGATACTTGAAAAGGAACCAGTTTGGGCATTTATGTTGAGATGGAAAAGCAGTAAATCATGTCTGGCTTTTTTGTCAGCTCTGTGGGATATAGAAATGGAAAAAACATCTGGATGAATTAGTTATGAGAGTGTCCACATGTGAAGTACACCAGCCATATAAAATATTAACATTTCAACACACTGGATATAAAAGGTTAGTTTGCAGTGCAATTTTTCACAAAATGCAAAGTGGTCAACGTCAGCCCAGGAAGAAAAATGCACCAGTGATTTCATTCACCCAGTTCTATTATCATTAATGTGTCATTTAGCAGTCAAAAGCCGTGGCAATAATAGAATTACTTTTCCTATTAGACTCAATGTCATTGAGCCTCAGTGTGAAAGAGCTCAGTGCACATAATGGGGAAGGAGAAGACGGAGGGAGCGTTGCTAGTGTCCAAATGTCACAGGCACAGTGACATTTGGATGAGTTCACACCACATGCACACACCCTGTTTTGTCAGTGACACAACAGGAACAATCTATACGTACATAATGAGACTGTCAGGGCTTTATTGTACCCAATAAATCCTCCCTGTCCAGCTGGCACGAGTCAGAACAAACTAAACCATCACAGGAACTTAATGCAGCAGCAGCTTTGCTTTTACGTTCATGTGATTCAGCTCGTTTTCTCTTCCCTGTGTTATCTCAGAGCAAGGTGACTGACATTTCTCACTGAAGAAACCAGATAAGACACAACAACCCTGGAGCAAATTTAGGCTTCCTAATTCAGGCTGCACATGCATACATATGCATATAAACAGATTTCTCATCTCACTGAAAGCACACACACACAGAAACATACACACACACGTGCACCTTACCGAGGCTTCCAGCAGTTCACTAGGACACAGACACACAATGAGCCAAGACCATGACTGAATGCAACCCATTGCCATGGCACCCAGTGCCGAGATGACCGGTATCTGTAGTAACTGAGCAACCTCACACCACTTCATCACTCCAAGCACAAACTCAGCTGCGAGCCTCTCCTCCCAGGCTGCAGTGGCAGCAATGCCTCCTGATGTTTGTCCGCCACTCTCAACGTCCTTTCATCCTTTTGTCTTACTGTGAACCACAGTCGCCTGCTGTCATAAGAGAAAGGAGAGACTCACCGTGCTTTTCCCCCCACGGCGGAAGACGGGAGCCAGGTGGAGTGAGCAGAGGCTGCAGTGGCGGAGGAATCCCCCTGGTAGTGTATGTGTAAGAGTGTGTGTGAGAGGGAGCGTGGAAGTGTGTGTGAGTGTGTGCATGCCAGTATGTGCACGTGTGTGTTTGTGAGCGTGCGTTTGGGTATGTGTGTGTGTGTGCAGGGAGTCAGAGCTGATCCAGCAAATGCAGGCGGGAGCCACCAATAGAATGAGGAGAAGGAGAGAGAGAGAGAGAGAGAGTGTGAGAGGCGAAGGGAGGGAGAGACAGCAGAGGAGGGGTCTGATAGCATTACATCATGGACTAGGGAATGGTAGGTTTGCAGGGGGTGGGCTACGGGTGGGGGAAGGTGTGTGTGTATGTGTACATGTCCGTGTGTTTGTGTTTGTGTCTGCATCACCGTCACTGTATATTCTCCCTCTACAGCGGACCACAGGATGATTAAAGATTGTGTCCATGCTGCATACAGTGCAGTGTCGTCATGGCGCCTGCACCTGTGTGTGTCTGTGGCTGTGTACGTAGGAGCAGAACGTAAACAAGAGCTATAATCAACAAGGTATAACAATCACACCATATTTCATACATCACGTTCCCAAACCTCCTGGTAACTATAAATAAGTATTGTCACAGCTTTCATGTACAGATGCACTCCAGATGCTGATTTTCCTTTCCTTTTTTTTTTCTATTATGAATGTCATGAAGAAGAGTTTGCTGCAGATGGAAATTTTAAAAAAAGATTGTCAATCCCACCCCTTTTCACCACAGGACACGCACTCACAGCTACTGGCTAATGGCTCCCTTGTCAGTTTGAAAAAGCACTGATGGACACCCTGTTAGAAAGTCACTGACATTTCAGGTGAGTGATTCCAAACACTTTCTCCTGGGTTTGACATAGCACATCACTAAATGGAAGAGAAAAAACACACACACACACACACACTTTTTTTTTTACCCTATAGCAGCAGCAATCACCTGTCTTTGTGCAGCCTGCCATCCCTAAAAAGGAACAGAAAGGGAGAAGGAAGGACGTTAGTAGGAAAACAATGACAGCTCAGGGTCATCCTCGCACCTCTGCTCTGTCTGTACCAATCTGGCACAAGACAGGCAGAAAATGAGATAGGAGGGGTGCAGGTGGCAGAAATGCAAAGATAAGGAAGTCTTTTCTCCCAGCTCTCTTCATTGATTTTCATAAGATACGTCTGTGGTTAGCCCCACAGGCTCCATGTTCCTTATAGCATGTTGTTATGTTGGACTCTCATTCAGGATGCAGCAATATCTACCTCATGTCATAGACGTCAATAGCGCCAAAGTGAGGGAACCCTCTGATTTCTGACCAAAGACAAGGTCATTCATTATGTGTGATACTACTGATACTTTTTTTTTTTTTTTTTACATTGTTCTCCTCTCATCTTTCACATAAGAAGTGCTGAGTTTGCTCCATTCATCTTCTGTGAGGTGGGTTGTCAAAGATCAGCCTCATTTTAACTCACTTCAAGGTATTTAATAGAATATATAAGGACCACTGCAACAGTGTTCCTTATATATTCCCAATCCTGTGTCTATTCAGTGCTAAAAATGCTGCAGAGTTTTCAATTTAGCTCAATTAAACCTATTTCCTTTCCAAAGTGAAGCAATAGTGCAACACAAATTAGTACAACGATTATTGTTACATTGTTTATGGCAACATGTTCAAGAGTATGGGTCTTACTTATATATATTCCTCCCTTCTTCTTTTGTAACTTGCTCTAAATCGGTTTGACCTTTTACTTGACATGAGCCATTACAGATCTTCTTGACTCACTAAATGAAATGTGACAAAGGCTAATGGCCTAGTGTGATTCACTGAGGCTACATATTACTTCAAACATATACACTCCTACACTGGTGCCTGTTTATAGGAACAACTCAAAATCATGTTCACATATTTCTCTATTCATTTTTCGCTGCCAGTTAGATTTGATTAGGGGTACAGTGATGTAATGCAGTGTGAGGATCATGATGTTAGAATATTGGAACATAACTATTCAATAACTGGCACGGTCTCCGAATCCATATGTAGCATTTCAGGTTTCAAATATTTTCAACTGAGAGATAAAACAGCACCCCGAAGCTGTTTACATTACATTAAAGAATGGCCGTATCCTTGCCCATTATGGTCGGCTTGTTCTGTGTAAGTTCCAATGAAGCTGTATCTTCCTAGTCTTACAAAAACAAAACCATGCCCTGTTGGGAAGGGGCCACATCTAAAGTCAACATGGTGGCAGGGTTCCCAGGCTCTGGAAACCAAGCAGTAATTAAGACCGCTGACATGAGAATGGCAAGCCAAGCTGCAATGGATGGTCCATGAATATGGCAGCATGTACATAATGTTCTACTGGCTCTGTTATGCATCATTGATTTGTTGTTTGCTGACATATTTCTTAACATGAGATATAATTTGTATTTATGGGAACTCTTTGATGTGGTAATTCTGTTCAAAAATTAATGTAGTTTTAGACAGTTATAGAAAAGATTACAGGATGTGCAGATGAGTACTGCGTTGATAGGTGTTTTCCACAGCAGACATCTTGATTTGTCACATCAGGAAAAGTACAGGTGTTACTAATAACTATTAACAATAGCTCTGTTCAATTCAAGTGTCCCAGTAAGCTATGACAGTGTGACAGTGAGCCAACTTGAATGGTACCAGGACCCTGAAAATGAAAAAGCTAATTCATTCATTCATTTCTTAATTTGTACCTGTGCTTTTCCTACTGTCAGATGAAAAAAATCCTATAACCAAGATATATTTGGCAACATCCAGTGGATGGACACAGAAATAATAACACTTGTACAATAAAATGCATTTCCTCAATACTGTGCCTTTCCTCCTCCTCTTCCTCTTCCTCGTTCTCATGGACATTTTATCGGCCCTGCTGGAGGCTCAGTGGTTCTACAGCTGAAATAGCAGTGGATGTCTCTCAGTCAAGGTGTGTACTCATCATTTACTAAACCGGGGAACAATCCTTTGTGGTTGAACACAAGGAAATATGTTGTGGTTGACGATAAGGTACAGCTGGATCAACAAGAATTACTACTGGGTAAAGTGCTTCCTGCAAACACTTTATGAAAATGTTTGGTACAAGGAAGACCTCAAAGAGAAGCAGATGTTTCTGATACATGACCACATGAGAAATGGTCATATGTGCTGTATGTGAGCTTGATTCCAATGGATATGGTCATTTGTGGTGTTATTTTTACTTTTATTTGATATTTGAAAGTGAGTAAAGACAGGAATTGTGGAGGGACAGTAAAAGAGAAGACATGCAACAAGGTGGAATTGAATCAGAGATGTACAAATCTTAAATCTCTAGGCCACAAGAACACCTGATATGCACCAGTCTTAAACAGTCTGGACAGGGCCTGCTGCTGGTAAATATGTAACTACATTATCAGAAATGGTTTACCCCTCTCAAAGTAAGATTTATTGCAAAAATCAATGTGGTCATTGGTGTCAGATCTCACTGTAGTGAGATTAGGAGAACTAATTTTAAGCACATATCTTCCAATATGACTTCATTTGTTTCGCACACTTTATGTAAATGTGTTTATGTTTACATCCAGAAAAAAGGCAGAACAACACAAATCTTTCATTCATGACACATGTTCATCCTTACTGGTAACACAAAGACAAAAGAATATTTTAGTTGTTAGTTAGTTTTGATAAATTAAGCGATTAGGTGGAAGGGATGAATCCATGTTAAGATTTCTATTTTAGCGTAAGTGTTAGTCTAAAGTCTTATAATATGTATTTTACTTTAATCTTGTGAATAACTGCACATAATTTCAAGTGTGTTCATTTTCAGTGCACCGCATACCATAAAGCAGACATGAGAAATAGATCAAAGAACCAATTGACTCTAGTCTGGATACTGGAAAATGTTCTGTGTCCACCCGTGAGGTACATTTCCTGATATTGGGGTCTTCAATTTCAGACACTGCCTAACCAGCACTATTTATAGTTTAATTTAGTTTGGCTAAAAAAAAGTGTCTTTTTCCTCATCAAAAGGGAGTGTGGAGTATCTTAATGCACAAAGGTGTCCCCTGGCGTCTCCAGTTATCCCTATCAGCCCAGACCTCCTCTTCTTTCACCACCATGCCTGCACTGTTCCCTGTTGCCTTGGCAACCCTACGGCCAGCCAGGCATCTCTCTCTCTCTCTCTCTCTCTCTCTTTCTCTCTCTCCATCTCTCTCTCTCTGGATACACAGGGACTTCTGTTCTTGCCCCCAAGCAGCCCGAGGAGGACTCGCTGAGGTTGTGCAGAGGAAAAGGTGAGACACTTGCATGGCCACAAACAGGAAAATAGCTCCACTCAAACTGAAGACAGCCTTTTCAAATATATATGTTGCTGAAAACTACTGCACTGCACATATACTCTGAAACATGAAACATAAAGGTCAGAGGCTGTTAAGGATCAGCTCCTCTGGGCTTCAGGTCAGAAATGTGCAATGTGTTCCAGCGAGAGGGGTGTGCCACACAGGAAAACAATGATGTGCTGTGTCATTTTGAGAATAGATTAAGGTCCATTATGATAAAGAGTGAGCACAGACATTGTGTCTCTGTTGCTTTCATCTACTGTCTCATCCATTCAGCTAAAGCTTGTTGTGCAGGGCAGAAAGGCCCAGCTTTAAATAGTTCAACACTGTAGGAAATAAGATTTTTTGTTTTGTTTTCTTCCAGAGAGTTATATGAGATGATGTATCACTTTCCCATCATCTCTAAATGACTGTTAGAAAACAACACAAAGTAATCTTTCACCCTGACTTATTTGGGCAAATTGGACCACTGTCCCATTTGTTTTGTCTGTGTTTATTCAGCTTAAACAGTAAATGTTTCAACTGTACAGACATTAGTTAGCGTAAACTAGCTAGCAATATATGCTCTAACCGTGTCCCTTTTTTCTCTCTTGTTGCTATATCTTTGTTTCAGTGGATTCATAAAGCCCCAGGATGAGTAACAATTTGTCTTTCTCAATCACACAATTTAAATTTTAATCAAAGCATTGTGCTATTATTGAATCTTTTCGCAAACATAAACATAAACATAAAAACTGCAGTTTTAGGGGGAGCTGTGTGCTGTAGTGACTACAGTGAACAGTGACAGATGGCGGATGGATAAACTGTTGGTCATCAAAAAATAGTTCCACCACATTTCAGTTTGTTTAATGAATAAACAAGCAGTGAGAACCATGTTGATAAGGAAGTGATATCTATATTCTCATCCATTTCTGTGGAAGAAAGTGAATCAGAGCATTCTCTAAATTGCTGAAGTATTACTTTAAAGTAAAAAAAAACAACAAAAAAACAATCCAAATAATACTTCACTGCTCTACTACACTGTCAACCTCTCAGGAAAGTAAAGCTTGCACAATAGTTTCTACCTTCAAAAGTGATATTAGAAAATTACCAGCACAGATTGCTTTGTCTGACACTGTTTGCTGAAACAACACATTTCCTGAGCACGACCGTGTGACAACAAAACATGTTCTTTTTCCCCAGAGCCTTGTTCAGTTTAACTAGAACAGAAAAGATACAAGGTTGATCACTGGAGGGCAGTTGTTGTCATTTCCAGTCCCACGTCCCATTGCACTATAACATCGACATCATACGCAATATGTGCAAACTTTCCCCATATTCTGTTTTGAGTGATTAAATGAAGTGTCAAGAGGATGGTTATCATCGTCTCCCTCAACTGCAACTCATCAGCTTTAATGGGCTGGTTTTGTCTTAAAGGAACTTTCAGTCGTTGGTGTGTGTGTATGTTTTGTCTCCCCTTTGGCAGAACAGATTGTTCTGTTCTTAATAAGATCTTCCCGTTTCATAGACTCTCTGGTCAAGGGCCTCTCAGAGCTTAGAGTAACAAAGAATGACAGAGGCATGAGCAGTCTGAAGTTCGTCCTGTGTACTACCTTTCCAGGAAACAATACACAAACACTGAAGGCTTTATCCCTGGCATTTTACTGCTATTAAGCTTGTACCGAGTACGTAAATACTCTGTACAAATAGTTGGCGTTGATTAGCTCCCAGATACGACAAGAGTCGAAACAGATACTTCTTTTAATGATTATGTGTGTACGCAAGAGTGATAGAGATGGAAAGGAAGGAAGAGAGAAACAGGATGTCTCTCAGCCTTAAACCATCACTTAGACCTCTATCACCAGGCAGCAGAGGAGAAAAGAGACAAATATGGAGTTTTCTTGGAGCAGCCCCTGACTGTGACCGCCTGGGGTGACAGACAGATAGATCTTCTGGAACAGCTTGTTTTGTTGACACTGGCAATGAAAGACACAAATCACTAAAGTAACCTAATGAGATAATTACTCAATCATAAATGCAAACAATGACTGAAGTAAAATCTTTATGAGAACGAGATAATCTGTCCCCTCCTGACCTCTTTCATCTGCTTCCATCAGCTTGACAAAGCTTTCACAACAACTGAGAACTCCCAAGCTTTGCCGAACGATAGCTCCAAAGGAGAGTTATAACCCAAACCTTATATGGAACTCTGAGATCCACGTCTGATCCCTGCATAATGTTATCTAGTTGATTGCCTTTAGCCCAGAGATGCACTGATGGCTCCTAATTACTCCCATTTTTGGGTTGCACAATAGAAAATGTAATGTCTTAGATTATGTTTAAAGATACATCTAAAGCCTTTAATTAACTACTTTGCATCATATTAAAGGGTAGGTCTGATAATATTCTGCATTTTCTTATTCTCAATAAATCCCATGAAAAGACCAAGTGAAAAGATCAAGTACTGCCTGTGTAGTCTGATACAGCTTATTCCTACACCGTTCTGCTGCCTGAAATACTCACTGGAACTTCAAATATGTATTACTCCGCCGCTGAAAATAGTGCCAAACAAATGCACCTTTTCCGCCTGTTTGACTTACATTTGCTAAAAGCTACAGTGCTCAGCTGTTTTAGGAAATTATCTACCCATTTCTAAACTAGAAAATATATATTTATGATTAAGTTTTAACATAATTAGTTCAGTAGGAATCCCTGGGTTAGGGGCTGAGAGTGTTGAGAGACTAACAACAACATTAGTTTTTTTAATGAGACACACTGACAATAACTAGAATCGAGAATGACTCTTCTAACTCAGTTGGCACTGCAAAAGTCAAGAGGGAAAGCAATCAGTCAATCAGCCAGTAAACCAGCCGGTGGGTCACCTTGGTGAGCAGTCAGCAAAAGAGCCAAGTAATTGTACAGCTAGTCAATCGTTCATTCTGTAAGTCTGCCACTCAGTCAGTCACACAATCACAGTCATATTGCAAAGCAGCCAGCCAGCCAGTCAGCCAATTAATCAGCTTGGCAACCAGTCATCCACAAGACTGATGACATAGTGGGAACATACGGCAAATGGGAAAAAGCTGACGAAAGGTTTCCCTTCAGCGAGGACAAATATTGTCATAGATGCAAAGCACTTTGCACAGTTCAGCAGGATTGCAGAGAGGAAGAATCAGGCTGGTTGTAAATGAATGAGTCAATGAATGAATGAGTGAATGAATTTGTAAATTAGTTGATGTACGATGTTGTGTTTGGTAAAAGAAATTCTGTACAGCCAGAAGTTGAAAATATATCTATTTTTTTTAAAGCACTCCCACTCTTACAACCAATAACAAGAGAGACCATGTACAGTACATCTTCCAGTCAGTTGGAAACAGACAGGGAACCTCATTGTTCCCTGTCTGTGATTGGGTGTATATAATCTGTCAGGGTCATGTGCAAATGTCAGCTTGGCCAGATTGGGCCTAGTTAAATGTTAAGGGCATTAAACTCCTAAGAACCAATAAGACCTGTCAAGCAGTGGCAGACGTCCATTCACAGCACTTTAGGGGAAGGCCGGGCAATTGATTGTCTTATTGTTACTAATGTGACGTCAAGGGGAGCTTGAGGCGGACGCCCCTGGTGCGTCTCAATAGTGTTTTGTGCAGGGGCCAGTCAGGGAATGAATACACACACATATATTCTGCCTCTAAACACACTGACAAGGAGAGGAGGAAACTTTGTGAGATGTGACAGGGGGATTATTAGTGCGGTGGACAGGTTCCCCATGATGTCAGCCATCTGACGGTTCTCATGTTGATGAGGTCAACTTCCTCCTGGCTAAATGGAAACAGATTCTGACCACTC
Source organism: Seriola lalandi dorsalis (assembly GCF_002814215.2). Lineage (NCBI taxonomy): Eukaryota > Metazoa > Chordata > Actinopteri > Carangiformes > Carangidae > Seriola > Seriola lalandi. Next base: position 1,293,572 of record NW_019525027.1, read on the forward strand.
TTGGCTGCATATGTGTTTTCAAACAGGTTTTTGACTTTATACCAAGGGTGGAGAGTATTTACACCCTAAGGTTTTAACTGAGTACAGTCATGTTTGTAGCAGTGATTATTTAATATATTTACATTTGTTTGAATGTTTCCATTTTGAATTACTAATCTTAAATCAACAATATAATATCAGTTTATAACTGATTCATTATAAGAGCATCAAAGTCATCAAGAGACAATTTCCAACCAATCCGACAATCAGTTATCAGTATAAATGATGATCTTTTTGAAGAGATAACATGGGCTAAAAACTGTTTACCATTTTCTTAAGGGCAGTAAACTGACTTCCTCAACTTTGGTTTCAAATACCACAAGTAAATTAACTTATAGAGGTGTGTGAACAGCTCAGGGTTTATGTGCTATAATCACATTAGTTTTCTGAGTAATACAGTAGTGTAATTCACTTCGTGTGAGTTTCTGTTCTTGCATTACTTGAGTTACAGAATTAAATTCCAACTGATTTGATGCAGTAAATTAAAACCTCTGTCACCATCTATCAGGGAAAATTGTTTTGGTTTGGCTCTTCTCCCCCTTCCACTGTCAGAACATGTGTGTGCAAGAGGAAAGAATGTATTCAGAGTTATGTTTGGCAAGGGAAGTTGAGTGTTCACTTCAAGTTAAAAAAAAAAAAAAAAGTCACTGCAAAATTTAAGACAAAGATTTTTTTTTTTTGTTAGTATCTCTCGTCCAAGGACAGGATGCAACCTAAACAAGCAAAATGTTACGGCTTTAAATCAGAAAATATGCTTAAAGTCATAAAGATTCTGAACAAGGTAAAGACATTTTTTAAAGTAAAGTAACCAAAAAATTGTATTATTTTCCTGATTGAGTAATGAGTACATTTATTCCATTATCTTTACGAATTTATTAGCTATTTTAGACGAAAAACAAGCGATTATTAACAGATTTCTATTTTTCTGAGTTACTTCAACAACATCGTCTATCAGTGTTATGACGTTCCCTCATATATACAGCACACTCTAAGCACATACACTAGTACATAACTAGACTTTGAGAGTAAAGGCTGAGCATGAATTTGGACAAACAATTTAAAATGACATGTTCAGTGGGAATGTGAAGCTGTGTTTTATTTATCTTTTATTTGTCTCCAGGGACTGAGCATAGCAGTCAGGGCACATTTCTTCCCAGCTGGACTGGAGAGTTGTGTCAGTTTCCTAGGGAGCGATTGATTCAGGACCAGTCATCTAGAACAGTAATTCAATTCACATGCATTGTTAATGTTTGTTTGTCTTGTTCCAGTAAAGCAATTCAGATTCAATTGTTGGTTTCATGTTATTGCCCAAGGAAACTTGATTCTGTCATAATTGTCCTGACTTTACAGTCTTTGAACCTTGGATTTTTCCAAACAGCCACGTTGAAAAAGTTGGAATAAACAGCCAAGATATTGGTGTCCTGTTTCATATCAACTGTTGAGGAGACATGAATCATCTAACATTGTTATTGTGCATATCCATTGTGTAACAGGCAGGCATGTGCTTTTTGCTTTTGAAACATTGTTGTTTTGTTGCAGTAGGATAAAGCACTAAGTTTGGCCCTCTGAGTTTTAACAAGTTGCAAGTTAAAGCATACTGACATGTTCTACTTTTCAGAGTTAACTCTCCTTTGTAACAGTTTGGCATGTGTTTTACTGTATTATTCTACTCATGCATGAAAACAGAATCAGCAGAAATCCAGTCAGAGGATATCACATCATTAATGGAGTACAGCTTTTTCTTCATGTGTTGCTTATGAGCTGCTTTATGAAACAATCATTGAGCTCAGAATATTGTATTAAATACAAATACAAAATATTTGCTTTCAATAGCATCCACATCTTTAAAGGGCTCGGTCCCATCGAAAGGTCTTTAGATGTTTTCTCGAACACATGTCAGTTCATAGCAAAGGATTTTGGTTTAGAAGTTTCTGTAAGCATAATCTCTGCCCTAAACCAAGAACCAAGGCTAAACAAACAGAAACAATAACAGGGTTAAGCCAGTGCTGAGGGTATGTGACCTGCTCATCATATTTGCATGAATATATAACTGTAGGCACTGTGAACCCAAGGGTTAGCACAAAGCTTTGAGGTCCATTTCCAAGAAGGATAAACATATTTATTCAGCCTTTCCTCACCTTTGGCTTCAAGAAAACACTGATCCCTGTGTAGAGAGATGCAGTTTTTGTTGGTTTGTAAAGCTGTATAATTGTGCCCGTCGAGGCGTCTGCCGCTCTCACACCATCAGTGCACAATACAAGACAAGAACAGATGCAGCTTCTGCAATACAATAGGCTCTGACAACATGGAATTACAGCCTCTGCAGCTGAAAAGTGGCTTTTTATTTGTGCACTCCTGGGAATGGCAATGAAGAGTGGGACATGTATTGAATAAAAGCATTGATTCTCATACAAAGACGCAAGTAGCAAAAAAAAAAAAAAAGGGAAAAAAAAGGGAGGCACAGTTAGCATCTGGACTCATCCGTCACTCCCGAATTTCCTCCTGATCTATAAAGAAACAAACATGTAGAGGGAGAAACTCAGTGGGGAGAGAAATACGGGATGCAAGATGATTCATGTAGAGACAGAGGCATGTGATACATCAGTCTGTGGACTCTCCAAAAAAAAAAAAAAACCACACCACCTCTGAGGAGCTTATGTACAGAGCTGTATGTTCTTGCATGTGGGCCTGTGCTGAGCTCACTGAACAGCTGTGAGGCAGGCTGCAGGTGAAAGATGAGTCAAGTCCTAGGGGGAGACATCAATCATTGATAGACTGACACATCTGAGAGGAAGGGCAGAGGGAGACAGAAGGAGAGCCAGGAGAGAGCAGACAACAATCACACTCTTACACTCTTGAGCTCTGACCCTGTTGAGAAGTAGGAGAGTCATCGCTGTCCAGCCCAACCAAGCCCATCGCAGCACATATGAAACCAGTCAGCCCAGACGGGAAAAGGCGGATATGATGCAACAAATGACATGTGCTTTGACAATAAACAGTCATTTTCCAGAAAGATTCAGCATGTCCTGCTCTTTAGCGTCATTCGAATTATTTCTACTTTTGGCCAAAACTTAGATTTTTGTAATGCAGATCCCTTGGTGCCTCATGGTGTTTCAAGATAAAGATGCAGCAATTCATATGTTTCCCTCCTCAATTTCAGATGAGAGTATACATTATACTGCACTATAAAAATGTCAGCAGATCCATGTTTGGTGATTTGATTGGTCTATCCTGTGGATGCTGAGGGATATATAAAAGAACAAAACTGCAAAAGATTTATCTTAGAGAATGCTTACCTATTCAGACGACAGTTTGATCCTTATTCCTAAAGGTATTCGTTTAGAGTTGTGTTTCTGACTAAAGCAAATCCAGTGTTCAATCTCCTCTGCTCTATTGGTTCAAAAAAAGAAAAGAAAAATCTGGCTCTTTAGATACTCAATTCTCCACTATGTTCACCAGCAGCTAGTCTAAACAGTGGTTTTTTTGGGAGGCTTTTTCTCTGAAAACATTAAAGTTGCAATCTGTAAAACCAAAACAAGGAGCTAAAAGAAGCTATAAAGATCCGCTGAGCTGAGGAAAACCTCCGATTGGTGTCATATTTCTTTGTCTTTTTTTCCTTTACACGTTGTCATTTGATCCATTGCTAATATAAAAAGTGTTAATTAGTGCAGCTTTAAGAACCTTTAGAAATGTCGAATGTAAACAAAAACAAAACCCTGTGATGTTTTTAAGGTAAAAACATCACAGGGTGCCCTTACCATAAGCACTGAATGTGGAACTTCTATATTCTAGTCCCTATATGATTTACACTGGTAGGACAGATGAAAGAATTACAGTTTTAAACAGTGGTTTATAAACATCCATAGGTCAAAACCACTTTATATAACACTGTTGTTGCGAACAATACATACGTATGCTATCTAGACTTGATTTATGGAAAAACACACATGGTGTGATTTATGGCAGAATTCTCTGTGTTGCAGGAATCACCAAATGCATTTCAGCTGTGTTGAGCAATTCTAGTGGCGTGTGTTTGTGCTATCATTCCTCCTAGAGCCCACTAGGCAAGGAGGAGAGATGATGAATTAATGGATTTAATTCTGGATCCACTTGGTCCTCTGTTGTTTTTTCCAGTGGAGACCTGCGGTTAAATTGAAAGTCCCATCCAGTTTCTCCAGGAAAGTGCAAACATTTTTTTGTTAAAAGAGACTGTCACAGTCAAAAATGTAGTTTCCCCACTTTCATAAAAAAAAATAAAAAGTGGTATCACACTCTGGATGCAAAACAGTTCTCTTGCAGCAACATTAAAATAACATTTCAGCCTAACTGTCATTTAAAGCTTCTTTGACCTCACAAATTCTGACATCAAAAACTCAACACCCCAGTGAAGTGAGGGATTTGAAATGGCTTAATACACCTTTGAGAGAAGGGAAGAGTAATAAGCTTTCACTGCCCACAATAAAGCCAGGGAGATGTGACCAACAAGGCCACTGGGACATTTTGCTTCTCTTTAATGAATACAATTGGTCTTTCAGTGCTAGGTGACTCACTGTTAACAGGATGTGCTGAAGCATCATCCGAGGCTCATCTTTTGACCCACGAGATACTGGATAACCTTTGACTGATGGGATTTGATTGATACATAAAAGCATGTGTGAAAAAGTCTCACAGGAATGTGCCGCTGCGACATATGAGTCAGTGACCAGTGTCATGCTTTAATGACTTATAATGGATGTGCATTTTTGCTGATGTGGGCTGGTAAGGTTAAAGTCTTTATGGTTTTGTCCAGTGTTCATTTTTGAAAAACTGCTTTCCTGAGATCCTTGTTTTACTCTATTCACAGCTGAATGATAGCACCAACAGTTTGTTCCTTCAGACACTTGAGATCCCTTGAGTATGAAGTGCAGCTTCAGCCGGTCCAAAGCCCCATCTCATATTTTTAGCCATGTGGTAAATGTGGCCTCTGTGACACTTCACTTGCTTGCTGCAAGCTCTCACCAGTCTTTCTCTTCCTACTACTTATGAAACAATAAAGTGGAAACAGACCAGCTCTTTTACAAATTGATCTAGTAAACTGTTATTATTTATTTGACCTTAGCAAGAAAGCTTAATTAAAGGTTTGCCAAAGTTACAAAGAATATATTTTCCAACTTCCCACTAGGGGTTATACATGCAGATAGCATTGGTTTTAGTGGCTGACATTTTTAGATATCCACATATATATATATATATATATATATATCCACAGATAGACTTCAGCTGCCAGACCAGGGATGAGCAGAATTTTATCTGTGGTGTTCAAAGCATCTGGAAGACTTGGGAGAGACCAGACAAAATGCCACATTTACTCTGGACAGTGCTCAGACCTTTACCATTTTCTATGAGCTAATATACAGAGGCTGATTGGTCATATATTTAATTAAAACCAGACAAAATGCCCCTCTCTGTAAGTACTGCATGTTGTAGAGATCTGGCTCCATTTTGATTCTAGTTGAAGCCCTTAATCTGTTTGTTCTTATCATGTGTTAGTTTGATATCTCATGTTTTTTTTAATAAATGTGTTTACTATGAGTGCTTTGAAAAAGGTGAGAGTCATCAATATTTTATTGATTGACTGAATCAAAGTGTGATTAGTTTCACCAGAGAGAGACTGAGATGCAATAACCTTAATAATAATATAAATTATAAAGCCCATGAACTATAGTATGTCTAACCTTTAGTTCAGGCCACCTGTAGTAAAAAAACATCTACATCTTTTCTGTTACAGTATGTGCCAAAGACTCAAAAGGTACTGTAAGGCCCACTGGGAATTCAGAGAAAGTTTCCAATAACTCAGATGGATACAGGTGGGTGGATTTCCCCGAGTCAGAGCGTCTACATCAAACGGAGGCAGCACCTGTGCTAGCTGCTCACCTCAGGCTACAAAACACTCTATTTTTCAAAGAAGGATCGAGAAACCCCTAACAGGTGCACAGCTTACATCCTCCCATACACCAAATCACAAGGTTTGTATCAAAGCTTTGTACTGGAGCCGGACAGACACCAACAATCTCCGAGAATTCTCTCTCCTCCCAGATGAACAAAATTGCTTGCTCACATACAGTATTATCTGCTGGACGAAATTTTGGGGGTTTTTGCTGCATTCTGCATTCTGACAACGCACATCATTTATTATAATGCCTATGAGCAACTATACTCACTATGTTTTGTGACTTTTACCTTCATTCACACATCTACAGTACATGTGATAATGGGCAATGTAGTGAATGCTGATCATTTGAATGCATCCACCTGCATTCATTATTTCATATATTTCAGTAAAGACAATGCATCTTCTGTTTTATTCTACAGATAGAAATCTACATTTTTCTGTGGTGAAGGGGGTGGAGATAAATCCTGATCTTCAGGTTATTTTCCTTTTAATGGCAAGAAAGAGAAGAAGCTCATCTCATTGTTCTGTTGCAGAAGCATTAGTTCATGTGTTTTGGGACTGGACTGCAAGTGTATATCTTAATTCTATTTCATTCCAATTTCAAAGAAAATGTATAAATATCAGGATACTGTATCTATTATATATAGTGACATTTTAGTATTATTGAGCAGCAAGTCTGCATGCAATGAGCTAATTTGCTTTTGTGTGTTTTAAGACTCTAAAAATGGCCAGTAGGCTCTGAAAGGGAAGGAAAAGTGGCACGAGAACAATGAAGTGTTCGTTGGTCTCGATTACGAACTGATTAGAAGTGCAGTTTTCAAGGAAACTTGATGGGTCAGTGCCACTTTCAACACCACGTAATGAGGATATCCTTCACAGACATGAACACATTTCCAACATGTTAAAAGGAAAAACCTACATTAGCTGTAATACAGGCAGTTGGCCAGTCAAGAAGCAGAGAACAACAAGGCAATTAATGTGAAATAACAATTAGTGTGAGATCAAACTTGATACTGTTGTACATTTTTCTGCAATAGTTTTTGTTTGTTTCATTAGTGGCCATTCCCGGTCTGGATTTAAATTACCTTCTAGTGCAAGAGGGAGTCACAGGAAACGATGCAGCATCTCATCCAATTTAATCTCACTGATAGCAGCCCTCACTGCTTATTGTTTACTCTCTTTGCAGAGCTGCATTAAGTTACTGCTAACAGAACATCCTACTGCTGTGGCTTCACATTGAATGTGTAGTGCTTCATTGTGAACAGCAACTGGAAAAAACAATAAGCTCATTCATCTTGGTATTAAACTACACCTGCTGTTTTCACAGTCACCACCAATCAACCAAGACTAAAATCTTAAAGGAGTTATTTGTAAGTCCTGCTATTGCTAGATAGCCATTGTTAGCATTACCAGCTATTTACATACCAGTCTTGCCAAGCCATCTTTACATTTACAAGACAAGAGGTTACAATACACTCTCTGCCCAGGGCTTCTTCCTCAGGGCAGCCTGTACACTACTATGACTGAATATCAGAAAGTGATGAGACAGTTTGGGCATGCCAGAGCTAACTGGTTAACATGCTAACTTCAGTAGTTCAAGAAAAGCAGTGATAGACACAGAAGCAAAACAAGAGTTAGCAGCTGCAGACAGAGGACAGACGGCTCTTTGACAGTAAAGGAATTAAGTTGGATGCTGAACTCACAATGTTTGTTAAGTAAACAGCGTTTAATGTTAATGAAGATAATTTGATTTATCTCACCTTGTGAATGATGTAACCACATTTCAAGGGTCACTGAAGAATCATAAATCAAGTACGTCTGCACTCAAGCAATCAGATCGAGTGCGGTATTCAAAAGAAGATTCATATATATTTTTACTCAAGTGTTATTCATCTTGTGACAGCGGGGGAGTGGACTGTACCCATCAAAGGAGTCTCACTTTAATTACATACTGTAGATACATGCGGTGCTGAACACCTTCTTTGACTCTGTCTTCAAGTGTTTTGTTTTTCTTTATTCAGATGGAACAAATAACAAGAGCTGTTAGGCTGGTCAGGAGACCTCCATGACCGGTCCAGCTCTGCATGTGTTGGGATGATTACCCAGCTGCTGATGAAGATGTCTCTGCCATTTCTTGTCTGTCTGTGGACAGTCTGTCTGCACACTGTCATACGTTTACTGCTGTACACTCCTGAGCAAACCTAAGTGGAGCCACATATCCTGAAATAGGCATAAGAGCCCGGTCCAGTGGGCTGTGGGGCAGGATGTCATGCAGGAGAGGATCACCCAGTGTTAATTATTGGTCTCTCATCAGGGGGTGAGGAGGACTTCAGCTATATTAAACCCCTCACTAGAGTGGGATTCTTGAGACACCCTGACCCCACTGTGGCATTCACACCCCTGTCAGAGTTCACATACTTCTCCTACAATCCTGAGGAATGTGTAGTCAATATGTTGTGCAGTACCTTGGCATTTTGTAAAGTGGCATACATAAAGACAAGATACTCTTACATAGAATAATACATTTTTAAAGTTTGAAGCTGAATATAAATCCTCATACCCAAACTCACAGCTGTTCAGGAGCTAGAAAGAATGTACTCTGTCTTAAATGCTTCATGACAACACAGGATATTTCTTTGAAAGAGGGTCTTATGCAACAGCTTGTGCATTCTCTGGGGATTTAGTTTGAATTTGAACATGTGAACTTCAGTTGCCCCAACACGCCCTGCCTGTACATCTCTGGAAAGCACTGAAAGCTTGGAGCGAGCTGTCAGAGGAGGAATGAGGTAATGTTGTTACACCCTAATAAAAACATGCTGTCAAGCGAATGGGAAAACAGAGTACTACATTGCATTGAATGAATAGCAAACATATGGCAGCCAAAAGTTAAAAATCCACTGGTGTAACAAACTGTGCATGCTGGGCACTTTCATTTTTTATGCCCTCTCAAATTAGTGTAATTAAATATGACAAAGGTGTTTGATACGTATGGTTTTTAAGGACAGCTGGGTTGTGCTCAATCATTACATGAGATACAAACTGACCCTATATCCTAAGTAATGGTTAAGTTAAGCTAGGTTAATTGTAAGAATAATTTCTTCATAAATCATTATAGAACAAGACTGAGAGTCTACAGCCGCGGCTGCAGTTAGACACAGAGGTTCTTTTCTCTGAATAAAATCACATACTAACATGGTCACAAAGACAGTGCTAACACGCTTGATGGGAACATCATTAGTTTTACAGATATTTAGTCATAAACCAAAGTACTGGACAAAGTCAGAGTTTGAACTGATGGTGGCGCGAGATAAAAAGTTAAACTATAACCAAAGTGATTCCAGTTCACCCTGAGTGGGGCATGAATGTTTAATACAACTCATAGCAATCCATCCACTGGCTGTTGAGACATGTGATTCAAAACCACAAATGTCAACTTCTAATAGGGAACCTCTCACCTGACCTCTCTAGAGGAAAGGTCAGGGGATCACCAAAGTTAGAGGGATTAATCCTCTGCGAGTCACGAATGTCTGCAAAAGCTTTCAGTCTGGACCAAGCAGTGGACCGACCCAGCTATCCTTAGAGCTACGTCACTAGCATGGCTACAAACGTAAACCAGAATTCACCCTCTGTTTTCTTAGACAATCTGATGAATATAATTGAGCTTGGCCCCCGAGGCTGGATGTAAATCAAGGATCTGATTTGTTATGTAATAAAGGGACAAAGTGGGCTGCTCTGTTATGACTTCAAGTGGGTTTGTGGGCTCAAAATTGTAGCTTCAGCATTACATAGTCATCAAACTGAGCTTCATTTGACTATATTTTAGGTATTCTGCAGGAAAAGTGCCCAGATTCCTCTTATCCTCTCTCACAAACTCTGCCTTACAGTCACTGTCAGTAACTCGTTGTGCAACTGTTTTGCAGATGACATCATCACTGGCTCTATTATGTGAAGTTTTAGGAGAAAATTACACTTGATCACAAAACAGGTCTCAGCTAGCTGAGGCCATAACAAGTAGCACATGGCATATTCTCTCACATTTTCCCTTTGAGAGAATGCCTGTTTCAGATTAATCATCGTGCAACATTTCTCAACCTGAGAGATAAACAAACTGAACTCATCGTGCGACTCTTGCTTCAGTCTAGAAACACTGTATTTACAGGGCGGACACCAGCTTTGAATGCTACATATTACTGATTAATGAAAGGCGGCCGGATGAAATGGCACATCAGGCTGACAAGAATCTGCTTTAGTATCTTATTTGATTGTGTTTGTGGCTGTTTTGTGTTTGCGTGTGAGAGAGAAAGAGAGGGAGAGAGAGCACAGTAAATAGTGGACCGTCCAAAGTGATGAAGCAGATGGTAATCACAGTCTAGACAGGCAGGGCAGAGAGGAGGTAGGCGAGGAGGAGATAGGCCTCGCTGTTAAATCAACCACCCACAGGAACAACATTTTAAAGCCGTTTTCAAAGACTGCACACTGTACAGATTTCTGCAGTGCAAAAAGCCGGCACTCCAATTATCATGGTAGCGCATCATGATGAACCAACAGTACCAGACTAGAATATTAATATGTTGGCATGGAATATGGGAGTACGGTACATTGTAAGTCAAAGCATTTGCTGCATATTACCGTAAATATTCTGCCCATTATGTGAACAGCACTTTTTCTGCTGACAAATGACAGAAAGACAGAAGCATATGCCATGAAAAAAGATGAGAGAGAGCCTCGAATGGCCAGTGTATAACAAGCATGAATTATAATTCAGTGAGCTTCCCAAAACACTAACAACAATGTATGTTGTATGCTCCAGTTCTGCTCTCTACCTGTAGGAAAACAAGTACCTTGAACCTTTTACATAACAATCAATAACAACTCATCTTACTCTGCTGACACATTTTCAGTTTCAGAGACCACCAACTTGCAAACATTTAAAATCACAGTGCATTGGTATTGATGGGCCTCTGAATACTCGAGGGCACAGGAGCATCTTTATGTAAAAGAGCATATTCTGTCAATAAGACTGGATAATTAAAGGCTGCAGGGAGCTACACGGCCTTCTGTGTACACTGATAGCACAGTACAACAGGCGTGGAAGCCACTGTTATGACACACAGACAAATATCCTTTGAAGGAGGAGCGCTCCACTTATTGGTTTCAGTAGTTTCAGTGTCATATCGTCGAACGCTGCTCCGGTGGACCTGCCTCGATCTTCTCTGACCGTTTATAACAGTAACACTGATGTAACAGCACTGAATTAATTAAGGAATCTTAATCATACGAGACATTGATCATATATGTTTAATGCTCACATAGGTTCAGTGGAGTGCTTGTGCCCTCTAGGGTCAGAGTTGTACATTTCTCTGAGCACATAAAACATCTCTTTCATCTAAGCAGCCCACTTGAGGATACAGGACACAGCTTCTGAGGGAATTAGTCTAATTATTTTAATTGAGATTTGAGATTTTCCTTTTTTCCACCTTATGTATTTCCTCTATTCTGATTATTCCTTAAATTTTGTTAATGTCAGACAAATCATGCCTTTTTTTAGGAAAAATATTTATAATTTGCTTAATATTAAAATAAAAAATGACACAATAACAGAATTGTAATGATGAGTTGTTCGGCAAGTTAGCAGCCTATAGCAGACAGCAACTACAGTATCAGCTGTTCACCAGTAGATGTCAGGCTTAAAACAGATGTCGGGTTTGGTTTCTTTATCATGAAGTAGCTCTTTAAGTACACTGGCACTGTTTGTGTGATGTTACGTCTCTTGTGTGGCACGGTAGGTCACATCCTCCCCACACTGGATAAAGACTGGACGCACCAGGATATCACACGGCTCAACCACAGAGTCAGCCAGCCAGTGCTGCATTACAGTCTGCACACAGTGTACAAAGTGCAGCTGTTAGGAAATCTGATGAAATCAGCTTTTATGATTAATGACTGGTCATCAATCTCACAGTTTCTCAAGTACAAGCTCTCTCTATGTCACAGGAAGTTCAAACGCATGGCTGATATGATGCCAGGATACCTGCACTGGGTCTATGAGAGGGGATCCATGCTGCCAATGGGGCCAGTGCAGCTCAGTCCCAGCAGTCTGACAGACGCACACCGTGTGTACAAAAATGTTATGTTGAATAATTAGTGTTCATATGGCTTTGAAGCCATAGAAACATTAATGGATTCCCAAGGGTTTGAAATAACATTTGCATCACTTAGCTTTAAAGGGGACTTATGCTTTTCTTATAGTGTGTTATATAGGTTTTTGTGCATGTAAATGGTCTACAGAGTCATAAAGATCAAAGTTTACACCAAAGAGAGTAACTCTGTCAGGGTAAAAACACAATTTTCTCTTTTGTATGAAATGCACTCGTTGGGGGTCCAGACATTACTTCCTGGTCCTTTTGACGTCAATTCATCTCTTCGTGCTGCCCACCTGCAAGCTGGACACCCCCTGCAAGCCTGGCACGCCCCCACACAAAGCACAGCACATAACTACTTTTAATAAAGACTTTTATTTAGTTTGTATTTTATTTATATTTATGTTTGCATGTCGAAAAGACACTGTGTTCTCAACTGCCTGGAGAAATGCTTCATTTTTTCACGGTTACTGCGACCTGATCACGTTAGCAACAAGCAGCAGCAAAGATATAAATGCTTTAACGTTTTTTCAGTGTTGACATGCTTTACCTCGTTAGCTCAGATAAAGTATCCATAATTTAACCGCTGAGTTCATTTTTCAGTAACTATGGCACTAAGTTAAATTAATTTACGTTTACCGGCATCGTAACCAGCAGGAGGTGAAGCGGTGGAGACTCCCTACCTGTACAACTTCTGTCTGTTCAGTTCTGTTCCTCCATTACTTATATTCCTTTACTCCGGAAGTGTCCACACATAAAAAATCAAAAGGGTTTCTCATAAAAGTATTCCAAGTTATCAATATTGTCGTCCGAAATGTTTGCAGACTGGCCAGCGTCAGTGCTCTTCATGTTTCTCCCTCCTTCCGGCTGCCTGGCAGTGGGTACGCTCGTTTTCTTCTCCAGTCCAGCTTGCAAAGGTGGATCAGGTCTTACATCTTCTAGTTCAAGTTCGGACTCTTGCTCAAAACGATAAGGCAGAACCGAAACCGCCGCAACCATTTGTTTACATGCAGAACTTTCATTGCCATGGTAGTCGGCGGCAAGCTGACCAATCAGAGCACACTGGGCACACTGGGCACAATGGTAAGTGTCTTTATTATTCTTATGCAGTTGCTGTTTTTTCTCCTGACATTTGCAAGTTTTCGTTGATGATCACGACATGATGTTAGGCTAACTAAGGTGATGTAACCATATCCATAGATTTGCTTAGTATTCTACTTAAAAAAATTAATTGATAGCTGACAAGATACAAAGTTGACTTCATAGATACTAACCAACACTTTCCTGCCAACACCTGCTAATCCTCTGGCATCACAGGATCTGACAGGTTGCAGGTCAGACTGAAGTTATCAAAATCTGCCACGTATGGATGCACCATGTTCTACACCTGCTTTTTCAGAATTATTATCATATATGGCTGGGGAGTCCTGAAAATGTGATAGAATAACAGATAATTGTGGTCCACATCATCCTTACTGATTTTCCATGATGGTGATGGTGTTTGATGAAGACATTTTGACAGTAGTAAAAGATGAATCACCAAAAATATTTCAAGGCTTTACAGGAGAGGGATTTTGATATAAAAACGTGTATTGACACATTAAATTAAGTGTTTGTGTTTGACTTTGGGCTCTGTAACTTTTGCCGATGTGTGGTCTCTCACAGGATGTTCGACCTCGTGATTCTGCTCTTCATTCTCCTGAGCTGTGTCACCGCCTGGAATAGATCCTAAAATCACAGTGAGACACACATCTGTGACCTGCAATTACTGTTACACCACAGAGGGATACACGGCACTCACATACACACACACATGCGCACACACTCACACACACACACACACACACACACACGCACACACACACACACACACACACACACACACATCCACTTGGGCGCACACAAGTATGTGTGATATAGACGGGTGTGTGTGTGTGTGTGTAGTGTGTGTGCAGTGTGTGTGTGTGTACATGCTAACTCATACATGTGTTCAGCTCCAGCAGGGTGGAGATAACTACACTACAACTTCAGGTCATTCACAACACTGCTATGTTGTTCTAACACTTTTCCTTGCCTACTTTGACTTGGCTCTGTGTTTGAAATGTGCTGTATAAGTAAAGCTGCCTTACCTATATGGTGACATGTCATTTCAAATGAAGCTTTACAATGAAGATAAAAGGTTGCAGTAGAGTGTCATATGATCAACAGACTTACTTTATGGCCTTAAACTACAAAACCTACAACACACATTCTGACAGTGATTTGTGCCTGTACTTTACCAGGCTTTTTCAAAGCAGACATTTTGACTTTTCATAGCAGGAGATGCACGGGTGAAAATAATGACACTAGTCATGGCTGTGTTGCTTTGAAGTGAAGTTCAGTGTGTCGGCATGTACAATATCCCTGAAACTGGTACACCTGAATGTAATGCAGCCTTTACTTACTCATGTGCTTTTCCTGCTGAGGCACGACTTGATGTATGATAACAAAGACCTAGACATTTTATACAGTTAAACATCAAAAATACAATAGAGTTGTTTTAAGTGGTGGAAGTAATTTAATACATTTTCTTGGTTATTGAACTTAATTACAGTGTTGAAGTGCTTTTACTTTGCTTTCCATTACTTGTTGCTTTCTACATTTATTTCTAGTACATTTATAGTTATTTTTCAGATTAAAATATTTCATAAAAAACTCATAAGCTTATAAAATAAAACACATTGGAGAATATGAAATCAGTGCTTTCCTTTTTGGCTTTTGACTCCTTGCAATAATGGAAAACCTAGTTGGGGTCTTTTGTCACATTTCAGATGTCTAATTTGCTGTCAGCAGCTCCACCAAAGAGACATTTATCCTCTAAACTTCTCAAATGCTTTCCTTTAAATGACTGTTCAAGACAAAAAGAGGTAAAATTATCCAATAGTTTGGGAAAATTTTGCAAAGATTAAAGTACAGTGATAAAAATTAAAACAGAAAAAAAACTTTTTTTTCCTTTCCTCTCTCATTAATTATCTCACAACCCCTAAGATTTAGTTTGTGACCCCTCAGAGGGGTCTGAGCCCTAATTGGGAATCACTGTACTAGATTAAACTACCTGACTCAATTTTGGATGCAGGACTGTTGCCTGGTACTAACACCAAAGATTTCATTCTTGTATCATGAATAGTTTACAGTCGCACTCATTTAACATCAATCTACACAGACTTTTGTCCGACTTATTCTGTTGTTGAATCATGGGATGTACATGGAGGACAAACAATCACGTGCATTAATAGATTGGGGTCTGCCGGTTTGCCCAACACCTCTGACCTTTCTGAGATAAAGATATTTAACACATTAATCACTTTGACACTGACAAAGACACGTTCACTGCTCAGACAGGTTCAGTGGAGTGCCTGTGCCCTCTAGTGTCAGGGTTGTAAATTTCTCTCAGGACATTGTTAATTGCAGAACATTTCAGGACTTTCACTCATAATTCATAGGTTCTGGATCTGTGTTGAAACATCAGAGTCACCTCACTCAAGGATATATGAGACAACTCTTAATGGAATAAATCAAATTATTTTGACGCAATTTAGGGAGCACAAGGCATTTGGGTTTATCAAGGGGCGATTTTTCTTTTTATCCACCTAATGCATTTCCCCATCTATTCAGATTGTTGTTTACATGACTTAATGGAAAATCAAACAAACAAAAACCTGTCATATTTGTATGGAGTTCTGGTATTCAGATTATAATCGTGTCATAGTAAATAGTCAAAAATACAGGTGACAGATTTTCTCTAAAATATCTATAATATACAAATTCAGTAATCCATGTTATTGCTTGTCACAATGTTTTTTGCCTCCGTGTTTGTGTGTGTTTGTATTACTGACATTGTGGGGGGAAGTTGTTCATGCAGTCTCATTATGGAGACACATATATAGTTTGGGGACAAACCACTGGTTCCCAGCATCGCAATTTGGGGTTAAGGCTTAATTTTTTAAAAGTCTCCCTTCCCCGTCTCATAACGTTCAGTGTGCAGAACAATGTATGGTCAAAGTTTGACATTATAGCAGGCTGTTTGCACATCCATCTGTTGAAGCAGGATAGTTTCTCTCTGTTCACCTTAAATTTAAGACATTTACGTATAAGCATGATATTGTGAAGTAACAACTAATTTTAAAGCCAATCATGGTCGAGTGTGAAATGTGAATGACATGGAAACTTTAATCTTTCAGTTCAGAATTGACCTTTTAGTTGCAAATTCACAGATTGTGGATTTTTCAATGAGATGGGAAGAAATTGTATTAACTTTTTTTTTCGAATAGTGTCAGACAAATAATTCTTATTAAAAGCAAAGTATTTTTATGTCTGAACACAGGTCTGAAGGGGATTTTTGATAGCCACCATCCTTAACTCCAGTCCTGTTGTGCGGGTACAGACATAGTGCCACCTGGTGGTTTTTGTAAATGTCGTGCAAATTATGCGTTTTACAGTAAAAAGAATTACGACTAAGGTTTTGTTTCCTGAAATTTAAACAGAAATGATACAAATCAAAAATTAGAGATTTATCCAATGACTAAGTATTTCTTTAAAACAGCAAAAGAAAACCTTCAGGCTAAATATAACAGCCGATATCAAAGCTTTTGAAGCCAGTTTAAAAAAAGAAAGAGAAGACAGTCATCAGTATTAACTGATAAAAACACTGCATAAAGATGATGTTTAATGGCTGGTGGTGAATTGCACTAAGTCAGCCACATTCCGCCTTTACTTGTGGCGTTGAGGAGGAGCTCAGTTGTTTATTCATTCACGTCAGCCCCTCTTCCCTTCCCTCCTTCCTGCTACACACAACGGGGACCCACCGTTGTAACTGTTTTTCCCATATTAAAATTAACCACAGTCACGTCGCCACCATAAACCGATTTTGGAACCAGGTGAGTTATGGTTTTCCGTTTCTCTTGCTTTGGCGATAATAGAGGGGATATATCTGCTGCCGGAGCGTTGACTTGTCCGGCCCGGCGAGGCGGAGGAGGAGGAGGAGGAGTGTTTCAACCGTAACTTATTAAATTCCTCCTGACCAGGCTACTAAATGTATGCGCCTTATGTGTGCCGATTTTACCACCTCTGCGATTTGGACGGGTGTCTTTGGGTGCGGGTTTTCACGCTGTACCGAAAACAAATGGTCGATGTAGGTCAGCAACTACAGTCAAAATGTCGTCTTTTCTTTTTTTACTTCCACATTCTCTCATGGCACAAACAGATGGCGTCGAGAGGGGGGATGGAGAGAATGGGGAAAGAGACGCATAAAGGAGTAGGGGCTATACCAGGCCACATTAGCCCGGGTCTGCCCATCACTAATCTATACCCTGAACATACACACAACCCACCTCTTCATGCCAAGACACCGGAGGCCGAGATGTCTTGCTTAGGCCCGTCTTGAACAAAGTTTTTGCCGTTAAGTTGTCGGGTGTTTCTTTTTAAAGATACAGCGCAAGTTTTTTTGTTCGGGGGTGGGGGGATAATGGTTTATTTTGAGCTGACAAAAGTGTCCACAATCCCAGTCTTGAGATAACGCTCGTGTCCGTCAGCTCTGGTGTATGTAACGTACAGTCGAGGCCACATTTTGGTCACAACCCTGCACACGGGATATTTTGACACCGCACCGCACCGGGGAGATGCACTGCAGCAGATAACCTGTAGCCGGGGCTGCTCGCTCCTGTGGGGGAGACAGGCTATCACCAGTGGGCTGACTCGTCACTTGGGCTCTGTCAGAGATCATTGATAGGCCACAGGTACCCTCCACTGCACTAATGAGGGCAGTGCTACTCAGCACTGGCTGCCAAGGGATGTATGTGATGGTCCTGTATGGCTGTCTGGATTCGCATATGTACACCCTCATGTTGGACTGCTTAGTGCCATTTTCTGTGATGACATTCAAAGCCAGAACAAGTAATAACACTGCTGACGACCCATGCATACCTGCCATGCAGTGTGTAATCATATAATGTGGATGGTGCACTGCATGCAGCAAGGCAGCTGCATACTGTGCATACCAGTTGGCAGCCTGGGGCCTATAGATGTGCTCTGATGCAGTTCAGTGTCAGTGCATTTCAGTGGCTGGCAGTAATTAAAAAGACATCCTCCCCTTGCGGTCTGTGGGTCATCTGATTGATGGTCATTTAGATGGAAATATTCAAATGACTCAGCATCCTTAACCAAGGTATCACTGCTGTGCAGATCTTAATTCATGCTGCAGATCTTACTGTTTGCATTGTTTGAAAGTGACCCATTTCTGATGTCAGTTTGAGCAGATGAGGGTCCTGAAATAACACTTTTAACTGACTTAATCATCTCAGTGCCCAAGGGAGTGCAGGGCGTCAACCACTACTGTCCAACTCACCCTTTTCTAGTGCTACTGTAGCCTTTTGTCAGGGGATCCTATTTCATTGCAGCTCTTAGGTTGAGCATGTCCAGCCATTTTTGGTCTTTTTTATTGGCTCATGAGGGTCTGTCAGGTGATGTTGGCCTGGTATTTTCTCAATGTAGAGTCCACCTCCACCTCTGTCTTCTAAATAGTGTATCCCATGTCACTTACTGTAGTTTTTTTTTTTCTGGATTGTTGGATGGCTCTGGCTCCCTGAATGCAATTTTTAGGCTCTTTGACTTCCACTGTTTGATGATAACTTCTCCAGTCTGTTTTTGCTTGAAGGCATCTCTGCAAATTTTAATTTGCTTTGCAAAGTTGCTGTCTCTCAGCTGGCTGCTATATTTGTTGTCCTCTGTGTTAACCTTGTGTTAATGAACCGTCTCAGTGAATTTGCTCTGGCTTGTGATTTTAATGTATTCTGCAGACTGATACAGGCATTGTGTATTGGTCTATGGACCAGACCACTCTGTTTGAAGTGATGAAAGATTGCTTGATCATGATAGAATAGTATTTGACATTATGTATGAAGATCCCATAACTTAATTTAATAATAGTGTCCTGAAAATTTGTCAAGATCAACAAAAAGCACTGGCAAGTTCTCAACAATTCAGTACTTTGTCTGCAGAATTTATGCCTCCAAGTTTAACTGTGCAGTTTTTTATTTTTTGGCTTGACTTATACAGTGATGAATGAATTTTCCCAAGTTTGGATCGATAATGTGTTATTACGCTGCTGCTGCTACTACACAATCTGTATGCTACACAAGGGATCATAAGCCATTCATCCATGGATCATCACTGGCAGGGTTAGTCTGTTGAATGAGGTCCAGTAGTGCTAAACAGAAAGCATGTCAGGACATTCACAGTATTTCTAAATAAAAATAAAAAGAACAATCATCCTTACAGACACTGAAAATTAGACACATCTCTTGTAAATGAAAATTAGGCTTTCTCTTTTTTACTCCATCCTTTCTTTATCTGGATGTGGGAATATAGCTGTGGTTAAAGGTTTAGAATAGCTGATGATGGTGTCAGCACATTGCAGCGCTTGGCTTTGCTGCAGGCAGGGTTAAAAAAAAAAGAGGCTGATGTTTCTCGAAGCACAAAGGCCTAATGTGTAGTGTAGGGCCTCTTGGTTACAGCCAGGCTCAACGACCTCTAGAGTGTAATGCCGGTTTGTTTGTATGTGCTGTGTGAGTGTAGTGTGTAGGCCCATTTAAATGCCACAATGCTCAGGCCTTTTTATTGTGTTACTGAAGCAAATTGACAGTTTAGTCTTTATTTATTATTGATAAATGCAACTTGCTTTTTTCCCATAACATCACTGTCAGAATATGGTCTGACTTTTAAGAAGCATCAGAGTAAATATGATTGTAATTCAAAACAAAAACAATAAAACAGGTGGATGGGAGCCCACCTCGTGTCTTTTATTTAACAAGACTGATAGCAACTCTTTCTTCAGTGCCCTATATTCTAGCCAATATTTGTAGCAAACATCAGCAACAACTTTTAGTCATGCTTGCAGCTTGGCTGTAGGGAGTAGTGTCAGTCTGTTAGTCCACCACTTCTGTGCAGACTGAAACATTTCAACAACTATTGGATGGATTGTCATTAAATTTGACATTCATGGTCCCCTGAGGATGAATCATAGTGACTTTGGTGATCCTGTAAATTTTTGTTTAGGTAAATAAGTCCAACAGCTGTTGGATTGTCATGTGGTCCCCAGAGGATGGACTTTTGTGACTTTCTTAAGGCCGTTGACTTTTTCCTTCAGTGCGGGTTAGGGTTAGGGTTATTGGATTGCCGTAAATAAATTAGGGCCATAAATTGATTATTTTAATACAGAATACTTTTTTATGAATTTTAACTCTGCTTCATGGAGTGTATGCAGATGGAGCTTTTAACAGACAACTCCAGTATGTAATGCTCATTAGGTGCGAGTCATGCCTGTCACTTTTGGTCTCATTGGTGGTCTGGCTAAATGCTGTCCTTGCCAGCTTTTGCTGTGTGAAGTTGTTACTAGTTGTCTGGTGAGTTGGTTTGTGCCCGTCAGTCCTCCCAAATCCTGCCAAATTCTCTGCGTGAAAAAGATTAGCAGTGTTGAACTTGTTTTGCTGCAGTTTAACAGAACATGGTGTTGTACAATCTGCAAATTATTTTATGGCTGAAATTATTTTTGAATATTCAGTCCTCAGTTAGACAGACTACTGCTTATCTTTTTCTCCATTTCCCTCTTTTATTCTGATTGTATCTAGATTATTAGTCCCTATATTGAGACATGATTGGACCATAATCATCTGGGCTGACAGTGGGTGTAGTGTTGAGTATACAGTATGCAACAATATTCAGTGTTAGCCTTTAGCCTTCAGGTCACTGGAAGCCCCCTTTCACTTAACTAACTACCACTTTCCAGCATAATGCAGAGCAGTGGCCTAGTTCATGCCCTCTTGAATGTAATTTCAGCTGTGTGTGTGTTTGTGTGCATGCATTGTGTGTATATGTGTGTGTGCACGCTTATCTGTTTTGTCTCTTTCTCTCACCGTATCTGTTTCCCGTTCTCTCGTTCCCTCTCTGTCCTTTCACACTGTCTCTGTGTCCGTGGCTTTTGTTGTGACATTGTGCCATACTCGGGCCAGCGATGCTGAGCTAGTTATGAGTAGTTTTACAGTTAGTGATGTATGTTCAGCTTTGCTACACCTCTGTGGATGGATGGTGTAATGCTAGAGGGAGTCAGAGACAGTCCCCCCCAATTTACAGTGTTGGTTTGATTGACACCTGGTGTTGCTCAGCCCTTATTGCTGATATAGAGTTGACAGTGAGGCCATGAATGGGTGAAAAGTATTGTATAAGAGTATTGGATAAAAAAGTTGGTAGTTAAATCTCCTTTTCAGATTTCAGTGAAGGCCTTCTAGATTTAGTTTTGGGGGAAGGAAAGAATATTCAGTTTTTCTGATCATTTATTATTCTTTTTTTGAAATAATAACAAATCCCTGCTACAAGCCACATAATTGTTTTTTCTTTTTCTAAACAAAACATACACCTCATTACTATCATCACAACTTGCTTCAATGGATACAGTCCTCAGACAGTGCTGTCAAATTGGCTCAGTCTCAGTATGTGTGTGCAAGATGCTGAGAATTAGCTGTAATACAGGAGCTCATAGTGCAAGAATGTAAACCAGTTCACATTAAACAGATAATTAATGCTGCAAGGTCAAGAATTGATAGTGAATAAATCACAATTACCCAAGGGGATGCATGATATGTCTTGATTTGTCTAAAACCTATAAATATTCAATTTAGTAATAATAAGACAGAGGAAAATGATCACAATTTAGACACCTAAACATTATTATTTTTATTTTTTTTAACAAAGACTTCACAAAGTAGTTGCTGATTAATTTTGTGTAAATCAACTTAATTGATTAATCGACTAATAGTTGCAGCTCTAGTACATTTAGAAAAAGAAATCCATGTGGCAAATGTGCTGTTTAATCAATTAAACACTGTGCTATGAGAAATTTAGCAGCAGCTTTAAGTGATTCCAGTGATACATTTTAGAAAGATTGTGAATTTTAGTGGACAGCACAGCTTAGCTTAGCATCTTCAAGACTTGGCAAATGCACAATAGTGCGCTACATACTTTGCATGCAGTGGTGTTAAAGGTTATGTCCTGTCTGTGACATTTTCTATTACATGCTGAGTAGCGAATCTGATCACTGTGCCACGTGAACATTAAATGAAATCTGTAAGAGAGAACTTGGTTGGGCAGAGAACAACAGATCAGTGAAGGAGTGATGGGGATAATACTGGAAGAGAAAAGATAAGAAGGAAGTGATGAAAAGGGGGGAAAGGGAGAGAGAAAAAGGGGGAGGGGGGGTTTCCATGGAAACATGAGGAACGAGTGATGGGAGAGAGGAAGAGAAAGGAGTGATGTAGTTTGAAACTGTTAGTTATAAAGCATTGAAACAAAATGGTAGGCCCACAGCAGCATTTAACAGAGCAACCGAGCCTACGTAGATTGAGACTTTAAATTTTCTCTCATAATTTCACGTGATTCCAAGTGATTCTGTCTGATTGTTTCATGCCATGATATTTTATCAAGCTATTACAGGTGAATTTGTGACATAAAGGTGAAACATGGTACGAATAAAACTGAACCTGGGACCGATGTTCTAATGCTGTTAGGTTGGTTTGGATTGATGACCTATTAAACATCAAGCAAAACCAGACTTATCTGTCTGTTCTTTCATATCTGTATGAAAGACTGAGAAATTGAACACAAGGGCAGTGTCATGAAACTGTTTTAAGATGTTTCCAGGAACAGCTAACATGCCACAGTTTTGGGAAATTTGGTGTTTATCCCCAAGAGACAGCTCATCATGAATATATTATACTGTATACCTGCCTGAAGCGCTGCAAGTGTAATACCTTAAATCTTTAAATCTGCCATTTACACCTCCTGTAAACTGTGATGGCATATATCATACATGCTAATGGTGTCAGATCAAAACCTATTTTAATTTAATTCCTTTTTCACTCCTTTATTGGCCCCCATAACAAAAAAGGAAATATAACAGAAGTAAGTGAGCACTTCAGATGGTCTGTCCTGATTCCTCTGACTTCATTTTTTCTTAATTCTGGGGAATTTCAAGTAAAACGTGAGATGTTTATGGGCCACTGAAATACAGTTCAATACAGGGGCGAAGGTGGTGCTCGACCTTGGTGCTCACTGCTTCGATTCTACCATTAAAGATGGAGTTAAATTGGCAATTCATGTGCCAGAGCTGTTGTTGATGTCGGCTTCATGTATGTTTAAGGAGAGGGCTTCCTCTCTTCACAGTGCACCTTTGAAAATTTTTTTAACAAAATCTGAGATGTTGGATCTGATTCAGTTTAGCCTGTGGAGCCTGAGTGATGTGCATTTTACATAACTGTCTTTGCCCTGTTAATGTATATAAGACACCAAAATGTATACAGGGAGGTTACATTTACCCTAACTTAAGGCTTTTCAAAAAGTCTTTCCCACAAAGAGGCATGACTCACTCCAAATGCAGCTACCTACAGTCAAGATACACCCTAACTGATAGACGGTATGGGGTTGGATTTATAGATAATGAGGTATAACCATCTGAGATAGAAAGATGGGCGACCATAGCACAAGGTTCACATCATTTTCACGCTCATTAAACCATTCAGTGACCTTTTGTGCTCTGTATGGAAGAATTTACATTTGTTATGGGCCAACATATATTCAGGTTGTTCTCTTAATTTTTTTTTTTTTTTTTTTACAAGATGTAGAAAGACAGAGTAGACATCTTTTCAATTTTCTCATGTTCAAGTAATCAAATATTTAAAGTATTTACTGGTCCTATAAATGGTGCATGAATGTACTTCAGCTCCGCTACACAGCAATACTATGACTATAAACAATGTCGTACTTATTTAAGCAGAGTTTACTTTCATGTGTTCTCACAACTTACCATGGCAAGAAAAAGTAAGTGAACCTTTTGGAATGATCTGCATTTATATATACATTAGTCTTAAAATATGGTCAGATCTTCATGAAGTTACAATAATGAACAAACACATTGTTCTTGTCCTTATAGAAAGCATCATTCAAACATTCACAGTGTTGGCTGGAAAAAAGTATGTGAACCCCTCGACTAAAGATAGTAACAAAAAGAGTTATCAAACCTGCAGTCCAATCAGTGAGACATGAGTGGAGGTGTGAGTTAGAGCTACTTTGACTTGTAGAAAACACTTAAACATTTTGATCAATAATTATTGGTTTGCATGAGAGGGTTACAGAGTCATTTCAAAGAGCATAGATATTCATCAGTCCGCAGTCAGACAAACTGTCTATAAATGGAGACGAGTTAGTTCTGTGGCTACTCTCCCTAGGAGTGGGCGTCCAGCTAAGATGACTCAAAAAGCACAACACAGAATGATCAGTAACGTAACAAATAACCCCAGAGTAACAGCTAAAGGCTTAAAGGAGTCACTGGCGCTGGTTCACATCTCTGTTCACAATCCTGCCATACGCAAATCATGGTTGCATGGAGAATAATGTCCTGACATGGACACCACAGAGGAAGCTGCTGCTCTCCAAAAACAACATCACTGCATGTCCGAAGGTTGCGAAGAGCAGCTTGGCCCTTCACAACACTACAGGGAAAATGTTTTATGGACTGATGAAACTAAGGTTGAATTGTTGGGATGAACACGCAGCACTATGTAGGGTGTAAAAGGGCACTGCATACCAACATGAAAACATCATCCCAAAGGTGAAGTAAGGTGCATGGAGCATCATGATTTTCTGGTTTTGCTGCCTCGGGACCTGCACTGCTCACCATCATCGAGGGGAAAACAATTTAACGTAGGTATCTTACAGGATAATGTCAGGGTGGCTGTCCACCTGCTGAAGTACAAGCTGGTTGATGCAGCAGGACAATGACCCTAAACATCAAAGTAAATCTACTACAGAGTGACTTCAAACAAAGAAAATCCACCTGTTGAAGTGGCCCAGTCAGAGTCCAGACCTTAATCCAGTAGGGATGTTGTTGAATGACCTGAAGAGAGCCGCTTACACCACACATCCCAGGAATATGGCTGAGCCGAAGCAGCTTCATAGGAAAAATGGTCCAAATTCCCCCTTATCAGCAGCTTGACTGAGGTTATTGGTGCCAAAGGCAGCTCAACCAGTTATTAAATCATAGGATTCCCTTACTTTTTCCACCAGCACTGTGAATGTTTAGTGGTAGAGTTCAATAAAGACACAAACAATTATAATTGTTTGTGTGTTATCAGCTGAAGTGCATTGTGTTTGGTAATTCCAAAGGGTTCATTTACTTTTTCTTGCCACTGTATGTTTGTGTGTGAAAAGTGAACTTCATGTGACCTTTTGCATGTTGAATCTCAAAGGGAAGACGACAAGTTCAAGCTATGTTCCTTTAATGAGACAAAACATGAGATTACAACATGAAGTGTATGGTGGCTAATTTACGGTTGTCTGTAGATGCTTATGAAGAGCTCAAACAAAATGGCCTTAAACAGAACATTTTAAAAACGGCATCTGTGTATGTTTAATCTGAAAAAGTTTAATGAGGGTCCATGCAAAGTTAATGGAAGTTATAAAAAGCTTAGTGAAGGTGTGCAAACTTTGTCCTGTTTATGGTGACACTCCACCCGCGTATCATCTCTGATGGCAGACTTCCTGTCCGTTGCTGCCAACACATGGGCCACTGGGTAGGAATAAGGAGAAGAGATTTGGCACAGCCACTTGGAGCGCTGCCCATTCTCACACTTAATGCACACCTGAACCACTACTGTAGAAACTGCATGTCAATGATTGTCACCTTCAGGAAACAGCATCTACTCTACCATACCAAAAAAACTCTGAGGTAACTAGCATAGCTTCTTTTCAGAATTGCAGCCAAAACATTGAGCAAAACACCAGCTTCACTGAGCTGAGGAAGGTTAACTGACTGTTTAGTCCTGATGAGTAATTGTTGTTAATTGTTATCTCTTCAAACAGGCTGCCAGCCGTAGTATTTGCTCCTGTCCTCTGTTGCAGGATGTTTGGTCAGTCTGCGTGTGTTGGCTCTAGTTCTTTGGGGTCAGCTCGGTGCGTCAGGACACTTTCACCTTTCAGAGAGGTCACTTGTGTTGGTGGGTGAAGGCTGTTGCTGCTGTGGTCATTTGCTCACTGGAACAAATGACAACACTGAAAAGTTTCTCCATGCTTTACAGCCACACTATCAGGGTTTCAGCTAGAAATATATCACTGCTGAGTCTGACACAAAATCGTAATGGTTATGGTAATGTTGGGACATTTGCTATAAAATACAGCTAAAATAGGTCCACTCCATTCCTTCTTTGTGCTCTAGCCTCCAAACTAATAATCAGACTCTTATATTCCAAAGATATTCTGGGCCCTGTGAAGTCAGCTCCTCTTGTGTATTCTCTTATTGTGTATTATTTTTGTGTATTTTGTTTACTCTTCCTGTGCCCTATGAGGGCATAAAATGACAATGTGTCATGTTTTCGACTCTTGTGTTATTTGTCGCTTCAATTTCAAATGTGAGCACATATTGTACCTCATTATTCAGTGCTTCCAGTGCACGTGTTTTATCACTCATGTAGCTGGATCTTAGATGTTTTTGATATTGATTACTTAAATTTAGTTATTAAAGTACTGAGTCCGATCCCGCAGCTCATACTGAGATACTGGTCCAATACCAGTGTTCTCTTTTCCCAAAATTTTAAATCTCTATACCTCATGGTTTCAAACTCAGCTAAGCAACATTTTATGTAAATTAACATTTAGTCAGGGATTTCTGTGGCACTAAGATAGAGCTTTTGACCTGCAATGGCTGAATGAATGTAAGTAGCCTAAAAGATAAAACACTGAATTAGGATTACATTTACAAAGAAACTGCATTCGGTGTGGAGCAGTCACGTCTCAGCAAATACACGATCCACTTAAAAGGTCAGTATCATTGCTGATACAGAGCCTGTGTATGGAATCAGTGTATCATTATACTGTACCAGTGTCCAGCACACAAACTGTGTGATGTTTGCTGCAATTTGCTAAAAAAAAGCACACTCCTTCTTAGAGTCACAACTCTGACACACCTGATCACACAGAACTGGTACACATATTTTGAGATTAAGAGTGATTTTAACTTTACGAAGATATCACTATCTCTGATGTTCATAGCAAATACATGTCCGTAAGAAATCATGTTCCTTAAAACTCCAGATTTATCATATTTTTAAGTTTCTCCAGTTTCACAATAATCTTGTAATAGTTTATATAAATATATATATATATAGTTGTAATAGTACTGTGCATCCATGGGTATACTGCAAGCAGGAACTGCTAATGGCTAATTCGCCAGACTTTTTAATGCTGCCACTTTGCCAGAATATAAACAAATTTAGGCTTAAAACGAACAAAAAAATAACAGGACTCAACCTGTAGCCCACATTGTAACTCACTGAATCCATGGGGACACGGAAGAGATGAGGAGAGTGATGGAGGGGCACAGTTGTCTCACCTCTGCGATACACTGGTATCAATCTATCTTTGGCAAGATAACATCGGCCCATCTATCAGTTGCACTGTACTGTTGAGTGCTGTACTAGTTGTGAAGAGTAAAAGACGAGGGCCCTTTAGCAAGTCTGTGAGCACAACACAATATACCTGAATGGAGCTGTTTCCACCCTACAATGATTAACATGGGTGATTACAGCTGATGCTGATAGATTATGATGTTAGTGGTTGTGTGTGTGTGTCTGTGTATAAAAACCAACAATACCATTCTTCTTTTTATTCTCCTTTTGCTGCAGCCATGTTTGTGAAACCTCAAAATAGAGCGAGATATGTTTTGTGCTCTCTTTCTCCCTCACTCGCTTCCTATTTTTTTTTTTCTACCTCTTTCTGTTTTTCTCGCTCTAGCTCTCTTCCCCTCCCCCTCTCTCTGTTCCTCTTTCCTCCTCTCCCTCTTTCATTCTCTCTCCCTCCCTCCCTGTCTCTCGCCTTCTCTCTCCCTTTTTTTCCTCTCTTGCTCTCGGTTTCCATCACGCTTTACCCCTCCCTCTCCTCTCTCTCTTTGCCTCCCTCTCTCTCTTTCTTTCTCTCTTCCTCTCTCACGTTGCACACTGCCCCTCCCTCCCTCTCTCTTTCTCGCTCTCACGTTGCTCCCTGCCCCATCTCTCTCTCTCTCTCTCTCTCTCCCTCTCTCTTTTGCTTTCTCTCTCTCTCCTTTTTTTCTATCTTTTTTTCTGTCTCGCTCTCAGTCTCTCTCTTTCTCTTGCTTCTCTTGCTCTCCCTCTACATCCTCCCCTCCCCCACTGCTGCCTCTCATTTTCTCTCTCTCCTCTCTCCATTTCACTCGCTCACTCACTCACTCACTCACTTACTCACTCACTCACTCACTCCCCCTCCCATCCCTGTTCTCTTTATCTCCTCCCCTCCCTCCCCCCTCAATCCCTCTTTCATTCCATGCAATCATCTGTTCTCTCTCTCCCTCTCTCTCTCTCTCTGCTTCCTCTATTACGCCCCATTTTGTCCTCTGCTGTTTCCCTCTCTCTCTCTCCCTCTCTCGCCTCTTTCTATCCTCCATGTTCTCTCTATCCTGTTGTTTACCACACTCCCCCATACCATTTATGATACAAACTTTATTCAAAAAAATGATTTTCTATCAGAAAAAACAAACATGTTTGGGGTAGAAACGGTTATATCTCTAGAATAAAAGCTGCATGTTGAACAAAAAGCTTCCCATCACTTCATATTTGTTTCTTATTTAACCCGTCCATCTTTGGTGCCATTCACTAGCCTCTGATATTCTCATTAACCCAAAATATAATTCCCTGTCTCCTGTAACAATCTGACCCCAAGATAGCCGTTTACCCCAACATGGTGGTTGCTTCTGTTTGTTCATATTCAACAAGTGGCTACGTGCAGGGCCACAAAACAACCACAAATGACAGTGGTCATCCTCAGGGGAATGTAAACTATATGAACTAGGTGACTGCTTCACCTCTGTTTCACACAAAGAGTGACCTCATAAACTGTGCTGTTTCTTCTGCACAGCTGGAAGCTGCAACCATTTGATAGTCGGTTGAGGATTTACTGCAAGTAAAATACAAGTGTTTCTGCCTGGGCTGGGCAAGGTTTAGAAATGATTCAGTGTTATACAGTTGCAAAGTGGGATGAGCTGTTTCAGGTGCCCGTGGTCCCGGATGTAAAATTCCCATTCATTTTCTCCATAGAAAATGTAACATGGCTCACAGCTGGAGCACCTGTCCAGGTTAAATCATCAGAAGATGAATAACTGTGTTAGAAGATATTTGGTTTCTTTGATAAAAAGCTGAAGGTACAAGCCAGGCTACATAAAGGATGAGGCAACTGTAAGTAACTACAACTCACATTGTGCATTTTGGCAAAGAACATCCGAACATTGATCGTAAAAATGTTACATGCACTGACAATGGCGGTTTACAACTCTAACAACAAAGTGTTTTAAATTTACATCCGCTTTGATTTGCACCTCTGACTGGCTGCCTACTCCATAGCAACGATGTCTGAGGCTCATGGGTATTGTAGTATTTTGATTCGTCTTCCAGGCCAAAATTACAGACGGAATATGATATCTCAGAAATTAAGTTGATTCAATCAGAACTGGTGGTCATAACATAAACCTATAGGATCATTATTATCTGGGGGAGGCCTGTGTTTCTATATTAAATAAAACTGAGGATATTGTTTAACAGAATTGGGAAAACACTTGAATTTCCTTACAGTTACTAAAATGATACTATTTATGGGCCCCTACATTGGGAAATATACAATATGTGTTTTTCTACAAACCCTTTTTTCATTTATCAAAAGAAACCATAGTTCTCTATCACTAAATGTTGTCTAAACATTTGTTGCTGTACAAGACCTTTAAAAAACTACAGTCTAAAATTAACAAAATACTTCAAATCAAGAACTGTGAGTAAAAATCTAAGCAAATGTTGCCTGCCAATCTATGGTGGTTGACAGTTTTCGCTACCAAAGAATATTGAGGATTAATACCCAGCCCTAGGTGCTGTTCTTGCTGTTTGAATGATACTTTTGACAATACATCTTAAATTAACAATTATTTTCCTTATCAAATGGTTGATTATTTCTGGATTAATCATTTAGTCCTAAAAATTACATAAAATAATCAAAAAAATGGCCCTCACCTTCCCTGAGTCCAAGATGATGTCTTCAAATGTTCTGTTCAAATGTGCAATGACATAAATCAGCAAATCCTCTCATACAAGAGGCTGGAACCAGTGATTGTTTTCTTCTTTGCTTGATAAATGACTTAATGACTTAAGCAATTATTACAATTGCACAGTTGTTGACCAGTACTTTTCTGTTGACTGGACCCACAGTGGAGCTAACGTGGCTGCCACAGCTATGGCCACGCAGGTTGTCACTGGTTCACTGATAAAGGTCATAGGTCAAAGGCATCCACATCTGTTTGGGCCAGATCTGACCCTCTTCAGTATCTTTTATCCAGATATACTGTATCTAGAAAGAGTCTGCATCCAGTTGAGACAGAAGAGTTGACAACTGGCATCAGGATCTTTCCCATTGGCCACAGTTGGTCAGATTTCGCTTCCCCCTTCCATTTGATTTTATCTCTAGGAAACTGCGACTGTGACAGAAACAAAAGTTTGTTGTTGGTCATACAGTCAGAAATTTAGTCTGCATCAGATCCAGGGACAAATGTACATGAGTTTGGAAAATTCATTGCGTTGGATTGTGTAACAACAATGCAATGTGTCTTCCTTTCATTTTGGGTAAAACATTTATTCATATCTTAAACTTTCTGCCTGTGGTCTGATCACAGACCAAACAGACAAAATGTATCTCTGTGATCATGGGAAAATATCAGATACAACAAAATAAGTACTTTTTACAGCTGTAAACCAAAAGTAAAAATGAAATAATTGTACATGAAGTTACTCAGGCAGTTTAGTTTAAGAGTCCGAAGCAAAGGTGAACTATGCAAAAGAAAACTGACTGAACTGAGTTGAGTTTCATTCTGTTGTACATATAGTTGTATTTTTTGCTTTATTGCATTACTTGTAGGATGTCTTAACTTATAATATTAAAATCAAACTGATATTTTTTTTATTTAAATTTTACAGACTGCATTCAGTGGAAGCGTTTTGTGCTTGACTGGGTTATGATTGACAGGAGATGGGTTGTAGCGTAACCACAGAGAACGTTAGCTTTTTGTGTAAAGTTTTATTTTGGAGATGAAAACATGGGAATCACTGAAGCTGAAAGTAAAGGCAATACAGCCCCAGTCGTCACAGCTCAGCTCTTGTACTTCTGAGTGTGTGCTTTCACATGAAACAGTGAGAAACACACTAAGAAAATGAGGAGAAACAAGTTTTTATGACAGAAGAGATAATTATCAAAATATGCAAAGATCTGGAGTAAAAAAAGATTGAGATTTTTATTAGACAGACTTGGAACCAAATCCACACATTACCCACCAACACAACACTACTGGTGCTAAGAAAAAAATCCCCTAAAGTTTTGAGAATAATAATAAAAAAAAAAATATATATCTTATTTTGTCTTGAACCAAAAGATATTACGTTTAATGTAAAATAAGTTTAAAAAAACAAGAAAACTTTCACATTTCAGAAGCATGAACACCTGAATCTCTGTCATATTTGCACAATAGAATAAGTTCAACGTTTAATCTGTGATTAAAATTGTTGCACATCAATGTACTGTTGATCAACTAATCAATCAATGCTATTGGCTCTAATTCTAATTGAGAAAAACCTATTTAGGTTGTGAATCAAACTATAGTTTTGGCATTTTTCTTTTCTCTCAAGCAGTGTAATCATGAACAGTATATGGCTTTCTCAGGATTTACTTTTTATTCCTCTTTTTATTTTTATTTATTTATGAATTGATAGAAGCTTCTCTTGTCTATTGTTCACTTATTTAAGAGTTTGATTAGATTCTTTCAATCAGATCCTTGGTTTCTTGAGTGATCAGTTATCTCCTTCGATTTTTCTTAAACACACCTGCACCTAGATCGAACACCTGTCAGTGTCTTTACATTTGTATTAACGGTGTTGAACTCAGGCTGACATTACTGTAGCTGTGTTCTGTGACATGGGAGGATGTGTGACTGATGGAAATGGAAGGATGTTAACTTCATGGAAATTAATGTTGTGACTTTACAACATAGTGTAGAGCGGACACACCTTCAACATACCGTGCATTGGGTCACACACTCATTAATAATGCATATCACCCTCTACAATTACAATCTGCTGTCCATTCATAAGATTCACGTCATCTTAGGGAATCACAGCAACATGAATATGTCTTTGGTGTTTTTTTAGAGCTGAAACAATTAGTCAAATAATGAATTAGTTGGTTGACAGAAAATTCATCTGCAACAATCATGATCTTTTTTTTTTTTAATTCACTGGTTCCAGCTGGAAAAATGTGAATATTTGTTGTTTTTTTAGTCTTCTATGACATTAATCAGGATTTTTGGACTGTAGATCACACAATACAAGCAGAGGATGGTACCTTGAGCTCTGGGACAATGTTCACTATTTTATTAGATCAGACAATTAATCGATGAATCGTGACAATAATGGGAAGATTAATCCAAAAGGAAAATGTTAGTTGTAGCCCTAGTATGCATCAATCCACATGTCTGAAGTAATACCTGCTAAATAAATACATGTAGAGTTTCATATATATAGTGTTTTATTAAAATATGATTATTTTTTTTATGTATTTTTTTTTTATTAATTTCTTTGAAGTGTCAGTCAGTCATTAGATTACAATTGTCTGATTTCCCGCCATGGTTTGCAGCCCTGTAATTTGCAGCTTTTGTGTCGTCTCAGTGTCATTATTGGCGGGATATGCATGACCTTTGTGGCCTCCTGGGCCAACGTTGGCACCGTCTCACAGCTCCACGGCCATCGCATCTCTCTATGCGTCCCTAATTTGAGTGGCGGTACGCTGGTCATGAGATGCTGTGAGAAGAGATGAAAGTTCTTCACACTTGAACCTTGATGTTTCCTGAAGGTGTCAGTCAGCAGCCCTGTGTGTGTGTGTGTGTGTGTGTGTGTGTGTGTGTGTGTGTGTGTGTGTGATTGAGGCCAGGAGATGGATTCATGGGGCTGCTTGATGCATCATTACGAGTAGTACAATATCTTTATTTCCTCCCTTAACTCTCATTTTGTCTATTTCTTCCCTTCATCTATCTTCCATTTCTTCTTTTTCTTTTACCGCATTCTGCTCCACTCTCCCCATCCCCCTCAGTCGCTTTCTCTCTCTCTTTTCTCTCTCTCTCTCTCTCCCCTCCACCCCCTCCCCTCTCTTTTCCTTCAGTATTCTTTCCTTCCGCTCCCTCCTCCTCCTCTCTCTCTCTCTCTCTCTCTCTCTCTCTCTCTCTCTCTCTTGTCTCTCTCTCTCTATCTCTTCCATTCGCTCATCTCCTTGTCAGTCACCTTCCATCTCTTTCCCTCCTCTCTCTTCTTCCCCTCTCCTATCACACTCTTGCATCCGTCAGTCTGTGCACGAAACAATCCTCCAACACTTTTCCCTACTCATAAACCTTACTTGATAAATGAGAGAGTGAAAGATACAAAGGCAGAGAGAGAGCGGCAGAGAGAGACAGAGAGAGAGAGAGACAGATGAAACACAGAAAAAGGAGTCAGCAATAGATGGAGCTACAGGAATAAACAGATAAAGGAAGAGAGACAGACAGGGATAGGCAGAAACAAAGACAAAGAATGACAGACGAAGATGGAGGAAATGCCGGTGAGTGAGGGGGGGCAGCCTGGTGGATCCATAATTTCAGACTGATATGATGTTGGTTTTATTTTTGTTGTTGGTGTGTCTTGTGACTTTGAGGTGACTTAGCCCATTTATCACCAGACTATCAAGGAGCCTTGTGCATCAGTGACGTATGAGCTGTGTGTATCTTTATAAAACCTGCTGGCCCCATGCTCATTTGTCGGGAGAATATTTGTTTGTTTGTTTGTTTGTGGTGTGTGTTTGTGCTGGTGTGACCAGAGTCACTACCAAAACTGTGTTGAAAAAGAAGGAGAAGAGAGGGGGAAAGGGGGGGGGGGTTGTGGAGGCGGGCAATGTTAGCTCCGCCTCCCCTCATTCCTCACGTATAAATAGGAGTCGAACATAGTCTATTCCCACTCAACACTCACACTGAAGAATGAGATCCTTAAAGCACCTGAAACCTCACAGCAGGAGGAGCGTGGTGAGTTTATTGGCTCTCACTCGTAGCATGTTTAAGAGGTGGCGGGCAACATGGGTTTGATCCCACTGAAGCTGAGAGACAGGTAGAGGACTGCTGCCGGAGATGCTTTGATTCTCTTTAGGTTTTCTTTGTTTTTAAAGTTCCCATTTGCCGATTTGTTATTTCTCACTAATTGAGAATTATCTCTGGCATTAACTCATTAGCACCTTCTCCATTCGTCCTGTTTGGAGCTTTTGTCAACTCTTCTTCTCTCTCCCCCCCCCCCGTCTGTTTCTCCTCACAATGTTTTATCTTTCATTCTGTCTGGCTTTCATTTTGTCATTTTCTTTCTCCCTCTGTCTACTGGTTGCTCACTGCCTCTCCCTCCCTCCCTCTGTCTCTACATAATATCTTTCTTTCTCTTTCTTCCTCTTGCTCTCTTTTGCCTGCTGCCTCACACTCACCCTCTCACTCTTTCACTCAGCTCTCCCCTCCCTCCCTCTCCAGTGTCTTTTTTTCTCTCTCTCTCTCAGCCTTCCTCCTTCCCTCCTGTCTCCCCTCCCCTCCCCCTTCTCCTTATCTCTCCTTCATTCTCCCTTTACCTTTCATTTTCTCTTTTTTCTTTTTTTTCCTCTCCCCCCCTCCCCTCCACTAGACTCATGCCTGCTTTAAGCTCTCCCTCCCTCCCTCTCTCTGTATCTGCTTTTTCCTCTTTCCCCCCTCTGTTCTCTCTCTGCTCTCTTCTGTTTTTGTTTCTTCTCTAATCTTGTTCAGTTTTTTCTTTCTCTTTTTTTCCCCTCTTGCACTTGAACGTGTGTGTGTGTGTGTGTGTGTGTGTGTGTGTGTTGTGTGTAGATCAGTAGGCCATCTAATCCCCCACAACACACACACACACACACAGACACACACAAGCCATACATGGTTAGCACGCTGATTCAGGATGGTGTCTTTCATAGTTGCTCTGTGTCAGTCACTTGATCTAAAAGTTTGTGTTCAGACCGTCTTGTTTCAGGTTGACTTGTACCAGAACGAGTGTTTTGGGAATAGGTTCGTCTCTGTAGGAGGAAATGTGTACGCTTCCTAGTGATGCAATAAAGGGCTCTTTAAAATCAAACTCTGTTTCTTTCTCCTTCCCTCTCTCTCTCTCTCTCGAAAAACAATCTGATTGAAATTGCAGACATCTTGATTGTAGCCCAAGGGTCCTGTGTCGACAAATTTGGGCTGTTTTCATAAGTTCTCAACAGCAAGTGTCTCAATTGTTTACTTAGCTTGTTATAACCACTTTTGTTTGTGAGGTAGACCTTAGAAATTGGCTGGAACAGCAAAGCTTAAGATGAAAAAAATCTCAAATATTTCCCCTTAATAAAATAGTTATAACAGTTATAACAAAGTCAATTTGATGTTTATATCTCCAGAGTCAGATAAATATTTGTTAATTGCTTCTTTGCCGTGCTGATGTCTTGACCATCTGCATGTGTGTCTCTTTCTCCTCCAGGAGGAGGCGAGCCGGCGCCTGGGTAGATGTGAGCCCAAGGTAATGGCCAGGCTGGTGGACATAGGCACACAGACAGATCCAGTAGTTGTGCTGTCCTTGGCCCAGGCCGCCGTGCTAGGTCTCATCTCCCAGAATGAAGTGTTCGGAGCTACTATTGCACCCAACGGCTTCTACACCGGTGAACCCAAAGAGTCCCCTGCACCCCCAGTAGACGGAGTCGACTACGAGTACGCAGACCAGCTTATCGGAGCCAACGGAGATTACTTAGGAGACAACTTGGGAGAAGACGGTCAGATGCAACCCAGCTGCAGTCAGAGGAGGTGGCAGCAGGGGCCGCCTCAACATCCGGACGGGAAAATGGTTGGCCCCGATCGCCACAGCCTTCAAGGCGGTGACGTGTCCTCGTCCCATGTGAAAGGGGAAGGGGTGAACTCTGGAATGTCCTCCTGTGTCCACATGCTTAACAACATGGCTCCCAGAGGAGGTTTAGTACAAGTGGATCCAGCCACCCTCAGAGGCACCAACAAGAACTGTGCAGAGTGTGAGCGGGAAGCAACGAACCAGCAGCAAGCCAACACACACGTCCACCCTCCTCCCACTCAGGTGGGCCACAGAGGAGGGGAGCAGGGCCACAGAGGACTGCAGGGCCAACGCCCTATGGGGGGACACGGTCGAGGTGGCCGGGAGGATGAAGAAGAGGTAGAACACCAGGGAAACAACATGATGAAGCCCACACAGCAGGAGGAAGCTATCAGCAGCTACTTCCAGACCAGTGAAGTGGGCAGCTATGACTCGGGGGAAATGGGCATGGGGGGCGAGTACGAAGATGGCAGCCAGAGCATGATGTGGACAGACGGGAGTGCAGGAGGGCAGCACCAGCCGCCTCCGCACCCCCAGCCTCCACGTCGGCACGGCGGTCGCAGAGTAGACCGGCTAGATATCAACATCCAGATCGACGAATCGTACTGCGTGGACGTGGGAGACGGTCTGAAGCGCTGGAAGTGCCGCATGTGTGATAAATCTTACACCTCCAAATACAACCTGGTCACGCACATCCTGGGCCACAACGGGATCAAACCACACGCCTGTCCACACTGCGGGAAGCTCTTCAAGCAGCCCAGTCATCTTCAAACGCACCTGCTAACCCACCAAGGTACACGGCCCCACAAGTGCACCGTCTGCAAGAAGGGCTTCACCCAAACCAGCCACCTGAAGCGACACATGCTCCAACACACTGACGTCAAGCCATACAGCTGCCGCTTCTGCCGCCGCGGCTTTGCCTATCCCAGCGAACTGCGAGCGCACGAGGTGAAGCACGAGCGGGGTCGCTGCCACGTGTGCTCGCAGTGCGGCATGGAGTTCCCCACCTACGCCCACCTCAAACGCCACCAGACCAGCCACCAGGGCCCCCACACCTTCCAGTGTACCGAGTGCAACAAGTCGTTCGCTTACCGTAGCCAGCTCCAGAACCACCTCCTGAAGCACCAGAGCCCGAGGCCTTACACCTGCTCCCAGTGCGGCCTGGAGTTTGTGCAGCTCCACCACCTACGTCAGCACTCACTCACTCATAAGGTATTGACACCACCGCCGGACACTTCTGCTCCCACCCAGACATGCCGACTGCTCTTGTTACAGGCACGCTGTAAATATTACATGTATAGATCATGACACTGCTTTTTTTTCTCGTCACGTAAAAGAAAACGATAGCAGAGAGCAAAAGCGAACAGACACGCACACAAAAAAAAAGAGGCAATATGCGATCACCAAAGGGAGGCTACCTCACCTCTGTTGTCTAAACGCCATACCTCAGTTCATCTGCTGTCCTTTACCCACTGAGATCTGGGTGAAGTAGACAGGTAAGAGCACTTCCCCTGGCAGGCAGGCATCCATCCTGCGTCCTGAATCCTTTTGTGTCTTTATGACGGGTTTTTGTTGTGCCTGAAACTTCCCGTCAGATTTCTGAGGTCAAAATAGAAGAAATTAAATGTTCCGTTGTAACATGCACTCATTAACACCCAGCATAAATGTTATTAAAGTAAAATCAATGACAGACATTGTTGCATTGACAGACATTATTTTTAAAGGTTTTTATCATTGTAGTGCTTGATCAGAAATGTGGCAATTTTTTGTGCAGTCGCCCAGAGTCTAGTCATCACCCATGTACTGTTCAATAGAATGAGCTCCAGGATGTGTCTCCCCTGGACGAGATCAGGAGAATTGAGTTTCTAGCTTCGAAAGAGTTTGTTGTTCATGTTAACAAACCAGGACTGATCTGTTGCAAGATCCTCAATCCTACTGTAAGCTTTAAAAAATGTCTTTTCTTAAAAATCTTTTTTAATTACCTGTGAAAAAAAAAACTGTGAAATAGCAGAGGAAATGAGATGTAGAATAGACACTTAGTGTTCAGTGCTGCATTTTCACAAGGGTTTGATTCTGTACATCCAGAATACCAGGCATCCTCATGTCCTCCTCATTATAATCCTTGTCTGAGTGAACTGTCTGTAATTGCTCAGTGCCCCCTGCCTATTCCGCACACATGCACGCAGTTACTCGCACACACAGGTGAGGAAGAGAGAGAAAGGGAAATCACACACAGTGAAAATGCTGAAATCCTTAGGAATCAGCTGAATTTTAGGACTTTGAGGACGACAAAAATCCCTAAGACACACTCATCATTGAAACGGGAGAGGGTTCTGTGTTCTCAGTGGAGAAAATGTTCTCTTTTGAGGCTTGTGTTTGAGCCTGCTGTCTGTTCACTGCTCCCCCTGGTGGACAATGGCAACACAGCCCATTTGTTGTGCAGACAGTGGGTGGACTGAGAGTCTGCCAGATTTGTCTGCTTATACAAACACGGTCTCTCGACCAACTAGTGACCTGTAATACATATTTGTTCTTCTCAATAACCCAGAATCCACTTATTCAGCACCTCTTGTTTGTCGACTGACACTGACTGCAGAGTGGAGTGTATGGTGCAGCAGCACATTCATGTAGACAGGCCTCAAAGGCCTTAGATGTTGTGAATGGCCTGCTCCTGTGTCCCGCTTCTCAATGTTTACGCATTTCCTGTGGCATGTGGTTGAGAATATTATGGGAGCAGTATAAAGACACGTACAAAGGGCTTTTGCTGTTGTACTGGAGTAACCTCTTGGTACACCTAAAATGGCTGCCATGGATATTTATATCAAAGAAATGACAGGATGTGAATACCATTAAGTTAAAATGTTTAACAAAACTGACAGCTGACATCCCAGAAAAAAAGGTTTCTTTGCCATCAAAGCACATTGTCCTTACGCTGTATACAGTATACATGATAAAAAACCGACAAGCTGGTCTGTCCATTGGAGTAAAGCTGTAAACCTCCCCTGTAGGTCGTACGTAACAGGAAGCTTATACATCTCTTGTTGTTTTTATGGATGAAATTAGATATTAAGTTGCAGTAGCAGAAATTAAGCCAGAGGTTTATACTGTGCCACCCCCTCAGACAAAATTGAGACAACTTACCACCCCCAATGCCCCCACACTGTTCCAGAGATAAACAAACCACGTTGATGGAACAGTAATGTAGAAAAATCATTGATAATACGTCACACAAATTGATTATGTCACTGCTATTATGCTTTGTCTCACTACTTCGCCTGGACAATCGTCTCAGTGTTTTAGAATTACAGTTCCCTTCATTCTGTGAGGGATGCAAACAGGAAGTGTACAGTTGCCATGGATTCAATGAGTTGGCTACAACTTGAGCACGTTTTTTTTTTTTTTTTTTAGCCCGATATTTGTTTATATTTTGACAAACTGGCAACATTAATTAGCTGTTTGCAGTTTCTGTTTGCAATACACCAATGGCTGCTCAGACAAACTATTACTGGATTATTTTGATACTGAAGAAATCGGTCTGGAGTTGTAAGAAGAGGTTTTTTTTTTTTTCTGATTTCCCTCCGCAACCCCACTTCAAGTCTCTCACACCTCCCCCTCACAGTTTGAAAACCTGTCAATTAAGTAGTTAATCCACTTCTGTTGCACTTGTAGTAAACAATGTGACAAGGGAAAAAAACACAGCAATACACATTGCTATGCGGGAATGACTAACCCTCTCCTTCTGTCTGGACTCTGCAGGGGATGAAAGGCCACAAGTGTGACGTCTGTTCCCGAGAGTTCACCCTGTCTGCCAACCTGAAGAGGCATATGCTCATCCACAACAGCGTGAGACCCTTCCAGTGTCACGTCTGCTTCAAAAGCTTCATCCAGAAACAGACCCTCAAGACCCACATGATTGTCCACCTGCCTGTCAAGCCATTCAAATGCAAGGCGAGTATTTGAGCCTGATTGATTAATTGAAAAAAAAAAAAAAAAAGGTGAGATCCTCGGTGATAATAGCAAATGTAAAATTTTCAAATTAATTTTGGTGTGAAATAAGATGTTACAAGTCCAGTTCAATTAAATATAACAGTATTATATGAAGAGGAGAAATGAGAAAATATGCTGCTAGGAAACGGCTCAAAAGGGTTTTATGCTTTGATGTCAGTGGTTCCGGCAAAATCAAATTCACATTCTTACAGTGAGAGAAAATCCCAAAGGTTAGAGCCAACTGTCGTCAGGACGGATGATTTTATCATTAACTTCCATCTCCCAGTAACTACTTTGACATATCTTTTATGTTGATGTTCGTGCTCATAAATGTCACTATTCTAAATTATTTTTGTTATTTTTTTCAGGTATGCGGAAAGTCTTTCAACAGAATGTACAACCTGCTGGGCCACATGCACCTCCATGCTGGCAGTAAGCCCTTCAAGTGTCCTTACTGCACCAGTAAGTTCAACCTGAAGGGGAACCTCAGCAGGCACATGAAGGTCAAGCATGGAATGGACGTTTCACCAGAGGGACAAGGTGAGGACCGCTGCACGTACTGTCATTTTATTTTTCTTCGATTTAACCTGTATTTATCCAGAAAAGGTTGATCGAATGTGCATGCTTTTCTTCAGCAGTGCCCAACCTCACATTCACATCCAGACAGCTTGGTTTTTATTGGTTTCACGCCCCTTTTTGGTTCCTAAGGGGTATCACACAATTCCCACCAGTGACCCTCTGATCAGAAACCTGCTACTGGTCTGGTCATGGTCGGACGGCTTTGAAGTGAGCATCAAAAAATATCTAAAACACAGTCTCTCATCCGCACATGCCCACAAATATTTTTACGAAGCGTTTAATTGTAATTTTTAATTTTGAAGTAATACGTAATAGTTTCTGATGATGCGTCAGTGTGCACAAAAATAAATAGGCTTTGAACCCAGCACGAATACGTCACTATGTTTGGACCTTGTCATACTCAGCCTGAGCTGCCGACCTCAACCAAAGCCTGTTTCATAATATGCGTTGTTTGGCTTGGCTTTGTTTTGGCTTTTCTTTTTCTGTTAGAGCTCCCTGCTCTTCATGGGTTAAGTTCAATGTTGATTTGTTTTTTGACCAGATCGACATCCAACATGATGTCGTGTATTTCCTTGCAGAATTCAGCAGCATTTGAATCAGAATTGACACTTATGGCGTTGCCTGCTTATTAATCAAATTTGATCTTACATCACACACACACTTCTGTTGAAGCAGACTAGAGTTTTTGAGTGTTATACTCTTAATGAAAATTACCTACGGGTATTTTTCCAGACTTTAACTATGATTGTTACTTTATTGAATCATAAATGTTTAATGGTACTTTTTTTTTATTTCAGAGGCTTTAAACTGGAAAAAAAGCTATAACCGTAAAAGGTTTTGTAGCACAATCATAGGAAATTAATGATAACTTTTATTCATTCAAGGCAATAGCTCCTCATATCTCTTCACATTTAAGCAAGAAAACGATGTTAAGCATGATGGGCAACTCTATTGGAAATGTTGGTTCAGGAATTTCTTCAGCATGGTAACTAAGATTGTACCTAGTTTAAGGAGGAAGGTAGCTTTGGAAATGTGCTTTATAATACTTCTATCTTTGTGTTTTCCAGAAGTTCTTCCAGAAATGGAAAGCCAGGGGGAGTATGAAGGACAGAACTTCAGCTTTACATCACCAGACAATATGGACAACGGTGGCTCCCAAAACCTCACTAAACTCACTACAGCAAACATGGAGGACATGGAGGAGTATTACAACTTTGGCAAGGATACAAGCAGCTACACTACACCTTGAGTGATGATGGACCAGCAAACATGATTTGGGTTTTTTTTTTTTTTTTTATTCCAAAGCAGAAGGAAATCACAGATTTGTTGTCAAGGCTTTGGGAGACTTTGGGGGAAGGGTTTTCTTTTAGTTATGGCCTCCTTCCAGAAGAGCCAGAACTGCCGGACTCTGATGGGAGGCCAGGAAGCAGACACACTTCAAAGGACACGTTTCAGCTCTGTTGCTTATAGCAGAGACGCTGAAACTGTTGACATGGTCTGGAGCTCCTTTTTGGGGATTACTACGCGAACCAACTCCAAGACACTCTGTCTGGTGGACAGTGAAATCTGTATGTTGTGTGTATGTATCAGTTATTTGAAAAGAAAAAAAAAAGAAAAAACGTTGCAGTTGCAGAGCCATCAGTTACATTTGATGTGATAGAAAACTGTTTACCATTTGCCATTTTTGTCATTCACAACCAATGTATGCCCTTATATTTTTGACTGAAAGTGCCAGCTAGATACATTTGCAACTAAGCTTCCACCGTGTCAGCTATTTACTCACTGTATATCGAACTTTTGATACATAGTCACAACATACTCATAGGTTTGAATGCTCTTACTAAACAGTTCCTAATTGTTGTTACCTGTTCCTGCCCAGCCCTCAGTTTAAAATTTAAACAGGCCGGTCTTTCAGTGCGTTTGTGCTTTTTGCACAGGTCA
Source organism: Seriola lalandi dorsalis (assembly GCF_002814215.2). Classification (NCBI taxonomy): domain Eukaryota; kingdom Metazoa; phylum Chordata; class Actinopteri; order Carangiformes; family Carangidae; genus Seriola; species Seriola lalandi. The sequence continues at coordinate 1,336,246 of NW_019525027.1, forward strand.
TTGTAGTCTTTTTCTTACCAGGGCACTTACTACCAAAGTTGCTACTGTCCAATTTCGGCTGATGCCAGAAAACCACGTTGCCGGCATGTCAAGCCCTCTCACTGTACAAATGATTCTGCAACATGCAGTGTGTTTACCCCGTTTTTGTTTCACATGGTTTAGCTTTACATTAATAATCAATCCCGTGTAGTGAATATACAGCTCTAGTTTTTGAATTACTGAGTGAACAATACAAAGCACTTTTTCATTGAGACCCGTCATTTTTCTGTGAAGCCCATCTTCAGTGAGAGTGAACTCATTTGCCTCAAGGAGAAGAGCTTGGGGAAATAAGATCGTAGAATCTTCTAAACCCCATAACGGCAATATTATTAAAAACAAACAGATATGCTTTCTCAGTAGGTTTTTGTAAAGTGCAGTTTCCTTGATATGGGTATTCCACAGTTGTCAGTTCAAATGAGAATTGAGGAATGAGCAGTTTGTATGGAGAATCAGCAGTTTGGGTTTTTTGTTGTTTGTAGTTTCAGCACTCTTAAATCCAGGGCTGTTTGCACTTTACTTTCAATTCAATTAATTCAGAAAGATATGTTCCCTCTTCCAGTGATAGTTCAGGTTATTTGACGTGAGCTTCTGTCAGATACTTATCTATAGTCAGTGTACTGTCTGCAATAGATTAGATCGATGTGCTTCCGGTTTGGAGGAGTAGTCACAAGTAGTGACAGAGAAACAGAGTGATGTACTGCTGTTCAGGGGGTCAGCAGAAGAAACGTGTTTTAGCCACTTCAACATGCCCACTGAAAAAAAAAAAGCCAATATCAGCTAAAGCATACACTTTATTTTGAATATATTCACTGCTTTATCTTGCCATAAAACAGCCCTTTTCTTTGGAACTACATTCTCTCAACAGTTGAACTAATGTATTACTACGCACAGGTGCGCTAATGCGATAGTTCAGCAGTTGACAAAAATGTAGTTCCAAAGGAAAGGGCTGTTTAACGGCAAGATAAAGCAGTGAATATGTTCAAAAGAAGCATACACTTACTGCAGGTAATACACTGTCTATGTACGACTAAGTATATAATCTGACTAAGTACCTCACACAACCCCACGTCAAACAACCAGAACTAGGAAAAAAATACTGAATGGATATTAAATCCAACATGCGGATTAAAAAAAAAAGAAAGGAAATATTTGGCGCTCCTGGTTACATTTTGTAATGGTTGAATTGAAAGTGGACTGAGACTAGTCCTGCTATTCATAATTCTGTTTTGGGGAAGACAGTCAGCTCCCCCTGTCCTGCCATGCAGGTCAGCCTTGATATGCACACTAAACCAGAGGAATGGTCTACTAGTTCTTTTTTTCAGATGAGGAATATCAAACTGAGACCTCATGGAAATTGACCATGAATTATTTAATAAAGGTTCTCTAGTTTAAATGATGGAGACTGGAGTCGTAATCTTTCACTGTGTTTTGGGGGGAGGAGGTGGGTGGGGTGTTCCTGCTGCTTCCCAGCTACAGTGGCCTCTGAAAGTATTCAGACCCCTTCACTATTTTTAATGGACAAAGTTGCCATCTTCGCCCATTAATCTACACTCAGTAACCCATCATGAGGAAGTGAAAACATGTTTTTAGATTTTTCTAATTTATTAAAATTCAAAAACTGAAATCTTTATTCACAAGAGTATTCAGACCCTTCGCTGTGGCATCCGCCCGGCTGAACTGAGCAACCAGGCAAGAAGGGCCATAGTCAGGCAAGTGACCAAGGATCCAACGGTCAGTCTAAAAGAGAAGGAAGGACAACATCTCAGCAGCACTCAATATATCAGGCCTTTATGGTAGAGTGGCTAGACGGAAGCCACATTAAGTAAGAGGCATATGACAGCATGATTGGAGTTTGCCAAGTGGCATTTAAAGGGCTCTGAGAGCATGAGGAAAAAGATTCTCTGGTCTGATGAGCCAAAAATTTAACCCTTTGGGCAGAACTCCAAACACTGTCATGGAGGGGGGGGTAGCTTCTCAGCAGCAGGGATTGGGAGACTGGTCAGAATTGAGGGGAGGATGAATGAAGCCAAATACAGAGAGGTAACTGGCTTCTATGAATCACTGAAATTTACTGAATTAAGGGTCTGTGTACTTTATACCAATGAGACCTTTCAGTTTTTCATTTATTTTTAATAAATTTGCAACAACAAAAAAAATCTTGGAAACTACTGGATGGAGTCCCACGACATTCGGAACAGACATTCATGTTTCCCTCAGGATGAAATGTAATCACTTTGGTGATCCCAAAATCTTTCATATACCGCCATCAGCTCAAAATTTCAATTTGTTCAACACTTGGGTTTATGATGCAAGAGCATTAACATACAAAGAGCGCCCACACACCGGAATCACAACAGTGTAGGTTGGAAAAAGTATATGAACCCCTTGGCTAATGACAGGTTGGATGGGGACCATCGGTGGACAGCCATCTTCAGGTCTCGCCTCAGATATTCAATTGGGTTCAAGTCACGGCTCTGGCTGGGCTACTCAAAGGCATTGACAGAGTTGTCCGTAAGCCACTCCTGCATTGTCTTGGCTGTGTGCTCAGGGTCTTTGTCCTTTTGGAAGGTGAACCTTCAGTGCAGTCTGAGAACTTGAGCTCTCTGGATCAGGTTTTCATTAAGGATATCTCTGTCTTCAGCTTTTCATCAAACCTTACCAGTCTCTCTGTCCCTGCCGCTGAAAAACACCCCCACAACAAGCTTGGTTTCCTCAAGACATGATGCTTTCAAGTTTGATGCCAAATCTTTTTTTTTTTTTTTTTTTAACAGTCTTTGTGGCCACTTTACTATAAAGCCCAGATCAGTGGAGTGCTGCAGTGATAGTTGGCCTTCTGAAAGTTTCTCCCATCTACACACAGCATCTCTGGAGCTAAGCTAGAGTGACCATCAGGTTCCTGGTCATCTCTCTTACCGAGGCCCTTCTCCCCTGATTGCTCAGTTTATACAGGTGGTTCCATACGTCTTCCATTATGGAGGCCACTGTGCTCTTGGGAACCTTCAACGCAGATTTGCATTCAGGAGGTCCAATGATTTCTATGAGGGAATAATGAAAAAATGCAAATATAAAGAGAAAAACTCTTAGGACATTTATTGAAGACCAAAGGGAGGAGGTTGTTCTGTTAAATCTGATATAGAGCAGTAAATAAGTCAGATATGTAGTCTGACTTTTTTACTGCTCTGTGTGCACAGTAACGTAGTGTAAAGGGGGCAGCTTCCTTCATTCTTCATTTGAAATATCATCACTTCTCTTTCAGCATGTTCTTTTTGATTTATTTTATGCAGTCAGCTGGTTGGAGGTTAATGTCTTCTCTGAGGACACATTTCCTTTTGTGGGAGATAAATTGTGACTTTTTGGTCTTTCTGAAGCCTCAGACAACACCGGGACAAACCCTCCTCCTGTAAAGTGTGCACTCGTGGATTGGTCCAACAGTGTTTTACAGATGCTTGGCATTGTGCACAGAAATGATTTCCTGGGACATGATTGATCAAATTGCTCAGAGATATTATTCTTCTGTAGATCATATTAAGTGGGAGCTTCTTTTGCACTTGGCAGTTGCAGGAAAATGTTCCTCCAGGAGGAAATGTTAAAAAAAGGGGGTAAAATGGCATTTTGAATGCTAATTAGTATTTTATTTATTTATTTATTTATTTATTTTTGATAGAGGCACCTTGTTCATAATTTACTTTTTTAATGACTGCGCAGGGAGAGAGGGCCGAGTATATTCCCTGGCTATAAAGTGAATGTCTGTCAAGACTTTTGAGCACCAAGTGCTTTAGACTGAAAATGAAGAGCATTAATAACACAATATCAAATTAACTATTGTCCTGTCAGTGTTTGTATGTCTTCATACTCACTCAGGCTGCCTTCAGTTAGATCACTAATTAGTCCTGATGAGGTCCTCTTCACATATAAACCAATAACGTATAAAGACAGCTATGTTTAGTCTACTTTACTTACTTATAAGTTGTTTTATAGGATAACATAATGATGAACCAGTGTATCTTGTAACGTGGTACAGTGAAGTATCAGCATACATACTTGTCGGACAGTGAATATGTCGACATCTGCCGGTGATCCACTGTAGTTGCCTCCACAGCAACTGCCAAATCTTCAATCAGGTGCGGCCCCCTGCTGGTGCAAACCACTCCCTGCCATGCACAGGAGGGCACCAAGGACGCCAGCTAACTGAGCATTCAGCGCTGCATTCATGCACTGCTGGACAGAGGCTCATTTAAGCAGATGCATGATATTAAAATGGAACTGCATGTGGACAGCTTTTTACTATTAGTATTCCTGAATTCATCCGGGTTTGCCATTTGGCTGAAGCCTCTGTGAGGTAACCTCTACAGTCTGGAGGAGTTGTGGATTTAACTCTTTCCAGCCCTGAAACAATGTCTCATTGAATCACTCTTGAAGCTCCTCCAGAAGGCAAAGTGGTAACTACTCCCACACTCAACACTGATCAGACAAATATTTCACAGTGTTATTCTGACATCTCACACACTTAGTAAATACATTCCTGTTGCCAGATTTTGATAAATAGAAAATGCCACCATCTGCCTTACTAATGAAATCGGTGTGTATCACAGTGCAGGAGGTTTTAAATTAATCTAACCACACCCAAAGTTATTTTGTAACGTCTGTGCTGATAAGTGTTTTCTTCCCCAAATGTTCAGATAAGATAAAGACAAAATGACAACTGTTTGTTACTGAGTGATGAGCAATCACTATTTCTTTTTTGTATTCATGTTGTTAGTGCAAAACATGGCATTATTGTCCGAATTTGTACACACTGTTCACTGAAGATGCCTTCTAATTAAATGTGAAAAGACTGGAATGACCATTATAAGTTAACATTGGTATTAATATTAATTCATACAGTACAATCATTCAATTTGTGCAATACAAAAATGGTCTGTTGGCAATAGGAAAGGCAGACGAGCAGTGATGTCTATGTGAACTATACAAATACAAAAAAAGGCACAAAGTTTTTTCTTCAAAATTGGATACAAAGGTTCATACAAACGACAGGTAAAAATGAGCTAAAAATCCACAGGCACAGTTTTTCTCTATTCATTGGCAAGTGCGTCTTCTGATTGTTCTTTATTTGCCCAGAGCTTTGTCCAGGTTGGTCTTGATAGCATCAAGGAAGTCTGAGGTGTTGACATAATGTTCATTCAGCTTGCAGCTGCAAGACCACAGAGCAGGGGGTTATATTTGTGATAAATATAAATGTATTAAGATAACATCATACACAGTTTCGTAAAACTCAATTACACACATACAACACACACTTAGCATGAGTGAGGGATGTGAATATGTAAACTCACTTGGCCAAGCCATGGATGCAGCCTGCAAGGTCCTTGGTCATTACACCATTTTCCACAGTTTCCACACAGATTCTTTCTAACGTCTGGGAGAACCTGGAGGGCGACAATGCAGAGCAACAAATCAGCGAGCTATAATATTATACAAATATACAGTTTGTCATATTAAATTACCAGACAACATACTTTATTAAATCAGGATTTCCATCCAGTTTGCCTCTGTGCTCCAGTCCTCTGGTCCAAGCAAAGATACTGGCAATGGGGTTGGTACTGGTTGGTTTTCCCTATAAAGCAAGGACACTGTTATCATCACTTACTGAAAATTCAACATGTGTTGTGGCTGCTTTGCATTCAGGTCTATAGATACCACAGTGAATGGCGACATTTGTATCTGTGCCTCTTCTGCCATGGACTTAGGGAATTAATTTTCATGTGGGAAATATGTGTAACAAGGTGAGTCTAAGGGACTTGCAGCGTAACCTGACATTAACTGTTGATGACGTGAAACACTGGGGAAAAAGGATCTGCTTTCAAACTTAATCGTGGCGCTTCTGAAAATATCACAAAATCACGTTATCATGTCAAGTACAAGAGTTTCTACACTGAAAGACTTGTAAACTGCAATTTCTGAATAATTTGGTTCTGAAGAATGGTCACTGTCAAAATATTAACATAGTTTTATTCATTGAGAGACTATATCTGGTGGAGTTCACCCTCCAGTGGTAAGGATAGCTAGGAAACATGAAACAAAGAAAATATATAATTAAGAACTCCATCCTGCCTGTTTTTTGAGTGACTGCAGTAACTCAGACTGGCGTAATTATTTAATTACATTTGTGATTAAATACAGATGAGGCAGTAACAATTTAAAAAAAAAACTTTTTTCCAACTCCAGCTAGTATTTGGCACATGTATGTTAACAGCTCCTAATCTCCAACTGTCAGAACTTCATCTAAAGCCCCAGTCTTCAGACTAATTCTAACACCAACACCAACACAAACATGATGCCACGTTCTAGCCCTGAATGACTCAACTGAAAAACTGGCTCCGGCCAAAAACATGCATCACTTTGCAAACATTTCCTCACTTACAAGGTCTAAAACTCCAATTAGGTAGAAGGTAGAAGTACAAAGGTAGAAATGCACACACACAGTATTCTTTGCTCCCAAAATAAAAACACTCCAGGCAGTTTCCCCTGATGACTCTTACCCTCTGGTGTTCACGGTAGTGCCTGGTGACGGTGCCGTGTGCAGCCTCAGCCTCAATAGTCTTGCCATCAGGACACACCAGCACTGATGTCATGAGACCCAGAGAACCAAAGCCTGGTACAACACACAAGACAAACATGTCATATAAAAATAAGCCCAAATACACAAAGCAAGAGAAGTAGATCAGATATAAATAACTTGACATTCACTCAGCCAGTAGAGCGACTCCACGACGACATACCCATCATCAAGTTAAAGTGCACTTGCCTTGAGCCAGGATGTCTGACTGCACATCTCCATCGTAATTCTTGCAGGCCCAAACAAATCCTCCAGAGGACTTCAGAACCTGGGCCACCATGTCGTCAATGAGACGGTGCTCATACCAGATCTTCAGCTTGTCAAACTCTGGCTTGTACTTCCTGAAGGAGACAGAATAATAAAACACTCTATTGGGGCAGTTAAATTCAGTGACACGGTGGTTGTTAAATGGCCCCGTGTAACACAACTAGAGACAGTACGCTGTTTGTTTGTCTGGCTTTGCCACACAAATCTGTGACAAGCCTACTGAAGACAGGTGTCCTTAGGCCACGTGATAAAGCAGTAAAGTGTAAATGCTTGTTTGTTGAGCATCTTACTTCTCAAAGATGTCCTGGAAGATGTCTTTGAAGCGCCCGTCGTACGCCTTGAGGATGGTGTTTTTGGTACTCATGTATAGAGGCCACTTCTTCTGGATGGCATACTGGAAGCAGCTGTGGGCGAATCCACTGATGGACTGCGCAAAGAAAATGTGAAGGAAGGTCCAGAACGAAATCACTTCAGAGAACATTCATTATACATCTATTTTTAGCTAATTATCTTTAATTGTCTATAAATATTGCAGTAAATGTTGGTATTATCTCAGGTAAATAAATCTATAAACAAACGCATTCTTACCTCATCAGTGTTGTACATTCCCATCCCACAGCCCCCAGCAGGAAAGTCATACACCTCCCACTCCTTCTGCTTGCTTCCATCAGCTGGGGAAAACACCATCTTGAACTTGCCAGGCTGGTCAACAACAAAGTCTGTGGCTCTGTACTGTGAAATTAAAAATCAAACCCTGTATGTGAGACTGATCCTTTGACAGACACAGCAAACACATATTTGTGTTTTTTTTCTTTTTTTTCACCTGATCGCCAAAAGCATGTCTCCCGATTGTTATGGCTTGTGTCCAACCGGGAACAAGACGGGGAATGTTTCTACAAAGGATTGGCTCACGGAAAACTGTGCCACCCAAGATGTTCCTGATGGTTCCATTAGGACTCTTCCACATCTTCTTTAGCTTAAACTCTGAAAAAATATAGATACGATTTTGCCCATTGCAGATGTACATGTGTTATTATTATTTATAGGTTCACTTTCATACTTACCAACATTGCTTCTAGTTAAAAATGAAGTATATAATTAAGAATGAGTCAAACTCACCCTCAACCCTGGCCTCATCAGGGGTGATGGTGGCACACTTGACAGCCACATTGTATTTCTGAGTTGCCAGAGCAGAGTCAATGGTGACCTGGTCATCAGTCTGGTCTCGGTAGGGCAGACCCAGGTCAAAGTACTTCAGCTCAACATCCACGTTGGACAGGATGAGCTGTGGAGGCACAAGATGCTGTTGTGTTATTTTTCTATGGATAACACTGCATGGCAACATCAAAAACACACCCACACATGTAATGCTCCTACACCACACCATCGCAGGTAGGAAGAATATATTCTGTTCTGCAACTTCCTCATGAGAATCAAAATTCTTTACAAAGCGAAGTTTAACATTCATAATCAATCGATTATTGTAATTGCTGCTGATTAGTTTTCAGTTTATTAATTAATGGACTAACTGTTTCAGCTGTAACCAATCTTAACTCTGGATCTAAGACGCATCCTCCAAAAACACTGCTTTGGGCAGTTCATGTCAATGATGGCCTGTATGATCTACCTTCTCCTTGATGAACTCCCATATGATGCGAGTCATCTCATCTCCGTCCATCTCCACCACTGGCTGGTCCACCTTGATACGCTTTGTTGCATCTGAAAAATGTACAGTTACATAAACTTTCATACTTCACAGTGTTTACAGTGGCACAGGGATTATGGTACTGAAAATGTTTGGGGGAAACAAAAAGATTTTTTCACAGTTGAGGCTGCCGCTGTACAGCTTATCTACTTAAAATTCATTTAACTTGAGGCCAATTTTCAGTGATCATTTGCATGTTTTCCTTGCTTTGGACTGAATTCACTGCCTTGTCTTATAGTTCCTGGTTCTTGAATTCATTCAGACTGATGTGTGACTGTCCCTGCAATTTGGCCAAGAGTATTTAACTCTCATCCCTCTCATCAACAACTCAAGAATATCTCTAAAATAACAACCTTTAAGAAAAGAGCAAGCTGTTGACACACAATGTTGCATTTTGTCTTTTGTCTGTATCTCTTCCACGGCTTAGTTAGGCAGAGTTCACTTTCTGACCTTGGGATTATATGACAGCTGTGACAGCACTTACCTATCAAGCCCTTTTTGTACTAAACAACACGTGGACTTAGATGCCAAGACAGGCTGGCACCAGCTGCTGTTATAGGCTTCACAAGATTACTTTGTGTTTGTACAACATACAATAAGTTATTCATAGCTAATGTAGGCTGCATAAACTACATCAATGCTTTCACTTTCACCTGTCAGATTTATACAACTGCGTGTTCTTTAGTTTTACACATTTTATTACTTTTTTTTTTTTTTTTTTTTTTACAATTACAATCTTTTATCTATTATGATCTTTCTGTTACTATTTCCAGGAACTTCCAGCCTGTTTCCGCTGTCACATAGTCACACATGAATGAGCACTAACTCGCCCACTCACTCAGTCCAAACTGTACATTGAAAAAGCGGGTGCCCACTTTAATGTTGTGAACCTCGCTGTAAAATGCTCGCCGCGGTACATTTTGACTCATGCAGTTGAGGTTTTAATCGACGGATAACTTACAGTTCCTCTGCTGCAGTCTGTGGTGGCAGACGGCGGCCGGTGAGAGCACTGCGGGGTTTTGCGACAGCGCTGCAGCTGCACTTCTCGACACGGTCGCCAGAGCCTTTAGGTAACCTGCCATGTTTACAAGATATTGATTACGGTCAGGGACTCGGTCACTGTGACTGTATCCTCTTGTGAATGGACTTCAGGCCGGTAGAGCCCGGTGAAGTGATGACGCTGCACCTAGGTGCTATTGAATCTCCACCCACGTCAGCTTCGAAGTCCAACAGGCTTCACTCTGATTGGCCAGTAAAGCCGACCGCAAACCAATCGGAATGAAGCCTGCTCGTCAAGCTGCCCCCGGGCCTACGGTGAGCTCAAGTTCACTGCAACCCTTCTTCCTCTTTGCTTTTTCCTGTCCCTCACACAGCAGGCAGCCCAGCCCACTGTTTTGTAAATACACTGGTGGAGTAACATTCATATCAAAAGACAAAAATTCTTCTCAGATATAGTTTAACATTCCTCTGCATGTTAAAGGTCCCCTGCTAAAAGTCTGTAACCACAGGAAGTTTGGGCCTCCTGTGGTGTTCACTGGGACACTTAGTCATTCGGAGGCTCTGGTTGAACATGCTCCTCGCGCTGACCACAACAACGTGTAGCGGGTTGGAGACATTCACGATGGAGAGGAGTTTTAACAACACGCTGCTTCCTGTCTGTGACTAGCCTTCATATTTCCATTTCAAACATGTTTTGGACCATGACTGGTTTCCAAATCATGTATCTACCTATATGTGTTTACCTGATTTTTGGGGGGAATCACAGAGAAATTTTTTCCCTTCAGCAAATGAACGTGAAGAGACTTATAGCATCAAACTCTTAACATACATCATTGTGCACAGTGAAGGTCAAACAGCCAAGTGAATTAACATTAAGGAAAAAGAAAACATGTTTGAGTGGAGGGGTCCTCTCTTTCAGAAAAAAAAATCCAAACTGATAAACTAAAAGCAGAGAGTACACTGGATTATAGCGCCTGAACTTTTGACTGATTTAAATTTAGATTTTTGTTTAAAACTGACTCTTGAAAAACCGAAAGATACACGTTTGGGAGCTTTTTTTCCAGATACTTTTAGCCTTTTCTGAATCTGCATACCTGTATTAAATATAGAATTGGATTTGCACACAATACCTTTCTATTTGACATGCACCCCCTTTCTATGTCATTCTTCCCTCTACAGTTTGATCTTTATATGAAATGAAAAGAAGAAAAGATGCTACTAATAGGGGCCTGAGTGTTATGATGTAATGTGCTGTTAATCTGTCACTTAGAAAACACTAAGAGAGCTGATATCAGACAGAGCTGCCCAAGTTTTTTCTTTTAATAATAAAACATGTTTTTGTATTTAAATTTTTGAAAATTAAAAATAGATTGTTATGTGAGTTTAGATCTGAACTGGCATCACAATACACAGATTGCCAGGAAAATTTTCAGCCAAAAATGCTCAAAATGCAAATTATAATCTGGCAATGTAAAGAAATTCTTCACACAGTTCAAAACGTATGACTTTCCACCAATTTTTATTGAAATCTGCTGACAGATAACAGACCAATAAACCAATGAGGGCTGAAAACATAACTTTTGAATAAAAAAAAAAAAACAAACAGCTGTAACAGTTGGTCACTTTCCAATATCTATTAATGTAAAACTTATGGAAACTGAGAATTCATTCATCAGTAACAACAGGATGGCACACTAACATATTTAAACAGTAAACTTTTAACTTGGTAGGAAACAATTAAGGCACTTTGTATGAGACAGAGTACGACATGAAGGACACGTAACAACGACAACAACAATATTATGCACATAAATTAAGGTAATAATAAACAAAATACACACTATAAAACAAATAAAACTAACATTCAGAAACAAACAACACATCTTTGGTCTCTATTAGTGTGCCACAACATTCACTGTAATTGCTGGGTATCCACATGAAAATCCTTGACGGTCCTACTGTAAGGCAACAGATGGACCAAACCAAAACTATTTCATGTTGTACTTGAATAAAAATATAATAAATAATCTGTGCAAGGTTGAAAGGTGTCAGCCTTGTTTTCAACAAAAGTATGAGTGGTGTTTCTTTTCAATACAGCTTGCTAAGAACAGAACTACTAAGACATGAAGAAGGCATTCACAAGTTTCTCAGACAATGGGTAAGCACTCAGAAATAGTGAAATTCCTTGAACTACCCCTTTAACAGAGGGTTTGCTGAAAATACAAAAAGATGTGTGCTGGTTTCCAGATGCACTTCTGCATTCACACTGAAGAGTTTCTGAGACCACAGGTTCTAAGTGGTGGCTGCTACAGAGCCTTTCTTCTCACTGAAGAAGCTCTTGAGCAACATGACTTGACCGATGCCGATGACAAACAGCAAGACAGTTTCTCCGATGGACCAGTAGGTGACCCGCTCGAGGAGGTGCTCTGCTTTTGCTCGGTCGTGTGCCTCTCTCAGCCTATACCATGTCTGCGAGTCCACCACCACCTTCAGGATCTCATGAATGGAGACACAAGATGACTCCAACTGAAAGCCGAAAGATCAACAAAGATTAGTCAAGAGAACGGAAATGGCCTGGGGCAAAGGGCACAGTTGAAGTTGGGTCATATGTATGCAACCACTGACTTAAATTCTCCAAACTGCTCCTGAGAAAATCCACTTCAACTTCCTACACTTCTGACAATTCCCGGGTCTTATTCCACTTTATACAAAATTGAAATGGACTGACCCTCCAAAAACACACAAGTGTTCACACGTCCAACTGTTTCAGGCATGGTGGGGTAAGGAGAGCACAATTAAAGACTTTAAATAAATATTCAACCTTTGTTAGTATTCCCACTACACAGAATTATCTCAGAACAACTCTGGCTCCACCTGGTGGACTTTATAAAAACCGTCCCACTTCTGAAAATATTCTAAAAATAATGTAACAGCAACTGTTACAGCAGAATATCGTTTTTGCTATAGTGCCTCTTTAATCTGGTTCATATCTTGAATATGAAACTATGTAGGCTTACTGTGGTTGTCTTTTGTATGTTTTGTTTGCCTGCCCACCATCTTTTATTTGCTAGTGTTTAAAAATTGAGAAATGAGACAAAACAGAATGCTCAGCAAGGGAACAGGATGACAACAAATCCGCAACATAAAGGCAAACATTTGCATTTTTCTTAACAATTATTGAGCACATTTAATCTTTTTCCTTTTAGGGTTTCCACTGCAGCAGACACCTTGTTCCTTAAGCGTAATTATCAACTAGGTTCCTCTGGCTTACCTGAGTCAGTGCTGTGCTTCTTGTCATGCTGGGCATGAGAGGGTCCTCATCTCCATGGCGGAACTCCAGATAGACTGTTTTATGGGTAAATGAGGAGAATTCATTGCTAAAGCACACCTGGTAGACTCCCTTCATAGTTGTGGTGTGAGAGAAGCTGTCATACTGCTTCTTCTTCTCATTGTACAAGACATTGTTCTGAGGATCGGTGACAAAGCAGTCCACATCATAGTTGCCTCCTGCAATGACCTAAAAGAGAAAACACAAAGCACACATCAAAAACGCATGTGGATGACAGGACATATGCATGCCAAGATAGATGTGACATATGTTTTGTACAAACATATTGGACTGTGCACTGTTGCACTGACTGAAACTGGCTGTGCATCAAACCAGTTAAGTAACACTGGGTAAGAACACATTTACCAAAACATGTTTTTTTCAATTTAATTGTAGAATTAAACTCCAGTTAAAGGAACTAACGTAACCTGGGTAGTTAAATGGGGCCAGATACATCTTTAAAGCTTGTCAAGAACTAAAACTATGCACATTCTTCCTTTCTATGAACAAGAAACATAAACCACTGAAATTACAAATTAATAGCCGAAGAAAAACCTTTTTGTTGCACCTTGTAGACACGGTGAAGTGGAGCAGCTTTCAGAGTAACTTACTTGGAAGTCTATGTCGAACTTCACATCTTTCTCTAGGTCCTCGTAGAAACATTGCTTTTCGTTGTCAGGGAGCTCAAATGTGAGCTCAGTCCCAAACACCACTGACACATACAGCAGCAAAGAGCTCAGTCCCAGGTACAGCATGGTGAAGGCAAAGAGAAAGTGCAGAAAGCAGAAGACTCCTCTTCACTGTACTACTGATGATAACGCTTAGCTCTGACGTGGCACGAGCTCAAAACACTTCCGGTGCAGGTTTGTTTACTTTTTTGTAAAATATTAGTCCGCTGTTATCAAACGTAGAAAACTGTCAGACAAAATCCAGTTTAACATCTTAACGTAAGACAAAACATTCAAACTAGTTAAAACCACGAAGCGACATGTTACTGCTATACATCTACAACCCGATCTAAACCAATGATAGCGTCGTAGTATCAACAGTCCTGCAGCTTACCTTTCAAAGTAAGTGCACAATATTTGAAGGTTTCTCAGAAATAAAATAAAGGCAGTTAAAATAAAACAAAAAATAAATAGGATAAATCCAAGTGTCCATTTATATTTAAGTATTTTGCAGTGGTAGAAAAAGTATCCAGATAATTTACAGTAGCAATACCACATAATCACAAATGTCCTGCATTCAGATATTCAAGTAAAAGTGCCGAAGTATCAGCAACAAAATGTACTTAAAACAGCAGTATGTACTAAGCAGTATGGCCCCTGTCACTGTTATATTATTATATTTTTCGACATTTGTCATTGATGCACCGATATCAAAATAGCATTTTAATGTCGTGGCTGGTTCAAGCAGGGTTTATTTTAACTGCTGCACACGTTGTTGATTAGTTCAATCTGTAAAATCACATCATATTTTGAAAACGGATACTTTGCATATTGTATTAAGTTATATAGTAAAAATAGTAGAAAAATGTAGTGGAATACAAAATACGATATAATTAAAGAAAACAGTGGAGTAAAAGTATGAAGTAGCACATGAGAATACGAATGAATGAATGAATAAATAATATCATCATTATACGAACAAATACGTAGGGTTTTATTTTGGAGGTGTATTTGTATTATTTCTACCGATTTGGCACGAAGGCATCGTGACAGCCGAGAGATATTGAATTGCTCTACGTTAAATTAACATAGATGAGTCAGCGAGCTGCATTGATGGGTGTGTTTTGTAGGGCGTGTGTAAACTATTCATCTAGACTGCTTTGCTCTCCTGGGGCCTTTCTAATACATTATCAAATCTGCGTCAGAGAGTCAGACATTGACTCACAACGCCAAATTAAATTTTCATTAGAAAAAGAAGGGAAAAAACATCACCAGAGCAGTTGTTGCATACATCAGTTGCTGTGACAACAAAGGGTAAACATTAAACAGGAGTCTTATTATGAAAATCCCACTGCAAACCACGCCCCCACTTCCGCACAGCGAGTTGTCATTACAAAATAGACCAAGGAAAAATAGGTCTTTGGCACAGATTTTGGCGTTATATGGCGTGTTATCCAGTGAATTACATATTTTGAGTGTAAACGGATCTTTTTTAAACTTAAAGTTTGCACAGTCAGGCGTGTGCTAATTGAAGTTGGCTAATTGTAGTTGGTTAATAATTAACAGCCTGAGACATGCAAAACTACGCAGAGGTGATCAAGGACTTTCTAGAGAGCCATGCGACCGGTCTCACTGTTGCCTTTGTTGCAGGTAAGTCGATTCTGTAATCATCACAATAGTGTGTGAGGTGTTTTGTACGTTAACACATTTTCTTCGATGTCAATGCAAGAGAGGTTAACTCTTATTATTGAGAATATAGAATTAGTAGATGACAATCCATCACCCAAACAGAAACTGTGTCAGAGAAGTATGACATTTTTTCCAAAGGCATTCATTGTTGTTCTTCGTTATGTTCAGCATAGTTAAGTAAACAGTTATAGTTATGACACAAAAGCAAGAAGAAACCAGTAGAGGGAAAGGGCAAATGAAGAAAGATAATCACAACAAGTCATATTACACTACATATAGTGTTAATGAAAATAAAATAATACTTATATTTTGATAACAGTATTCACACAAACCAGCTGAATCTGTTAATGCCACGAAGCGACATGCTACTGCGATGCAGCTACACCACGATCAAAATCAATGGTTGCATCATAGCACAAGTCCTGCACTTTACTTTTCAAAATAAATGCACAATATTTTAAGGTTGGTCAAAAATAAAGGGAAGCAAGTCAAAATAAAAAAAAAAACACGTACATCGACTAAATTCAAAAGTCTATTTGTGTGATTATTTTGCAGTGGTGGAAGAAGTATTTAGATGATTTAAAGCAGCAATAGCACATAATCACAAATGATCTGCATTCATATGTAGTTGTAAAAGTACAGATGTAGAAGCAACAAGATGTACTTAAAGTAATGATACTTAAAGTGTCATTTGTTTTCTCTCAGGGGCAGGCTTGCTGGCCTTGCGTAGGTGGATGGCCGGAGGAGTGTGCCGGAGCAAGGTCAGGCTGGATGGGAAAACAGTCCTGATCACAGGAGCCAACACTGGCATTGGGAAAGAGACGGCCCTGGATATGGCCCAGCGAGGTGAGACCCTCATAACTGTTTTTTTTTTTTTACCTCCTATAAGTGCTGTTTGTTGTTGTTTTTGTGCAACACTGTGTCATTAACTATAGAGTAGAATTGAATTTACCCTAATTGACTGCTTCAGCGCTACTTCCACTATTACTGTTTAAATCCTAAATACATTGATTCTGTTTTTATTTCTGTCAAGGGGCCAGAGTGATCCTAGCCTGCAGGGACATGACCAGAGCCCGCATTGCAGCTGATGAAATCCGACAGAAGAGTGGGAACGGCAACGTGGTGGTGAAGAAACTGGACCTCTCCTCGCTGCAGTCAGTCAGAGACCTAGCCAAAGACGTCCAGGAGAACGAGGAACGCTTGGACATCCTCATCAACAATGCAGGTATTTTTCATTTGTCCCTGCATGAACAACATCAACGTAATTATAAACAACATACAGAGACCCAGGTGCAAACAGAATCTGTGTGTGAGGGCAGTGTATGTGAGTAGAATTAAAATTCAGTTGAATAAAATGGCCTCTCACATGCTCCATATGGTTTAGATGAGATAATCTTAATGGAGACAAATGTGTTTTGGACACAGTTAAAATGTCAGTGAACTTATTTGGTTGACATTGAACTGGCTGTATGTATTAGCTTTATTATTCTTCTGCCAACATTTATGAGCCAAAAACCAATCAGTTTTGAACTGATGCTGAAGTTAGAGATTATTTATTAGTTTGTTTTGGTCCATGTAAGTGTTTTTTGTATTTTTTTTTTAGGTATCATGATGTGTCCTAAGTGGAAGACTGAGGATGGCTTTGAAATGCAGTTTGGTGTGAACCACCTGGGACATTTTCTCCTCACCAACTGTCTCCTCGACCTGCTGAAGAAGTCGGCTCCAAGTCGCATCGTCATCGTCTCCAGTCTGGCACATGAGAAAGGTAAAGGCAATGTCCTGTCATTTTAGTGCATCACAGCAACGTCAGTCAACACATTAGAAATTCAGTCAAGTCGAACAGTGGCTTTTTAGTCTCAGATATCATCACAGTTAAAATAGTATCTGTAAAGTTTCACTTGCTACTTTCCTTTTGGTTGATTTTTATGACAGATAAAGCTTACATGGTTGTTTCTGGTTTTTAAATTGTAATTCCTACTCTGGATTGTTTGTTGCAGGTCAAATTCACTTTGATGACATCAACCTGGATAAAGATTACAAACGTGAGAAGAGCTACCGCCAAAGCAAGCTGGCCAATGTGCTCTTCTGCAGAGAGCTGGCTGCAAGACTGAAAGGTAGTGTAAAATGCACACTTTTAACAATACGGCATTGTTTAAAAAAAAAAAAAAAAGGATAGATAATGTCTGTTATTATTAACCAAATGTACTCCAAGGGTAAAGGAAGGAAACACCCCACATTTTCTGACTTTAAAGTGTCATGTATTGTAGCTCACGCTTGATGTGTTGGATCACTCTCATTAGACACCGGTGTGACAGTGTACAGCCTTCACCCTGGGGTCATCCGCACAGAGTTAGGCCGCCACTTGTTCCCTACTTTATCCCTGTGGAAGAGGGTCATAGCCAAGCCATTTTTGATGCTGATCAAAAGTCCCTGGGAAGGAGCTCAGACCACCATCTACTGCGCCGTGGACGAGAGCCTGGCAAACGTCAGCGGCCTTTACTACAGGCAAGTACATCTGCAATGAAACTCACCTGACAGTAAAGATAAATCTCATTAATTGGAATTCCCATATAAAAATATTGCTACATTTGGATGACAGCTACTTCATTCCCTTTACTTGCTGTAAAGTAAAAGGAAATGCTTAGTTGTCTCAAAATTGATTAATTAAATTTCACTACAATTTTGCATTGCTGCACCACTCTCTCACTATAACGAGTTATTAAACAAATAACAATAAATAAGCCTTAGATAAAAAAAATGAATCTATCGAATGTCATTTCCATGCTTTTATCTCCATTGTACAATGAAAAAATGTTTTATGGCTAAGTCATGGTTTATTACACAAGCTTTATTACTACAACAGATTAGAGTATGACCCCACTGTATGACACTTTTATTGATCTTGTCCTCGTCTTTTATTTCTTCTACCGTACAGTGACTGTGCCCCCAAAACGGCGGCACCGCAGGCCCTGGATGACGCCGCAGCCAGGAAGCTATGGGACCTCAGTAACTCCATGGTTGGTCTGGCTTAAACGCATCATCCCGCCCTGCTTTCACCTGACATTCCTCCTGCTGGAGTCAGTGGCCCTGTTTACATGGGTGGAAAAATTACAGAAATTAATTTTATTATCTACTATGCATAAGGGCATTGCATTTATCAAGATTTTTTTTTACTTTTCCAAGTCTTTTATAGCTGAAAGATTTGATGATGAGTAAAACAATTTGCACTAATTTATCAGTCAGTTGATTGAATGTTAAAAGTAGGTGCACTGATTTATCTTTATATTATAGAATGTATATTCTGCATACCTAATAATTTGTGCTTTATTGTGTATCTACGGTGTGCTCATATATCCTTATTAAAACAAGGTTATACTTGCTTATTCATCAATTTATCATATTATCTTATTATATTGTTTGCATTTCAGTGAGCAATTTCTGTTATGCATTTAACTTCTAACATGTTTTGATTTGGAAAAGCTAAAATGCTTGTGGGCCAAACAGGTTCTCATTTTTTTCATCATATGATTGTTGCTGCAAATTCAAAGAGACGCGTAAGGCTTCAAACTTCTGCGTTTATTCATGGCGTCTAACAACAATTACCAACATACAGTAAGATGATTGTACAGTTTCTGTGTCAACCTCAGTGCAGAAACACATTCGTAAAAACATATAAAGCAATACTACAGTTTCAACTACAAGGGAAGGAGGATGAGAGCGAATTTTGTTTCCTCCAGGGTGAAGAAGTAGACTTTGGTGAAGTAGTCCTGAAGTGTTATGTAAAAGCTGGGAAGTGACCGTAGGTGCTGGCAGCGGTGAGAAGGTTGTTGCACTTGAGAGGACAGAGGATCCTCCGCCAGGTGTGGAGAGGGAGTGGACGCCTCAGGGGCAGAGAGCAGTTAGGAAACACCCAGTAGATTGTGTGATTGTGTGTTTGTTTGTGTGTGTGTGTGTGTGTGTGTGTGTGTATTTTATACACGGTAGATGCTGTTTGTTGTATCATGATGCAGTAGATCTGGTGTTTTGTTACTTTTTAGGTGAGAATTAAATTATGTGCCTGTGTTGACAAAGTGTACAAAAGGGAGGCAACAGCAGTGTAACTCTTTTGGCAATAAATGTCTGATTAAAAGTGATTTTCCTCTGCCAGTCATTATTGTTGTTGTTATTATTATTACTATTATTATATTAGACACGCGGTGTGTTTGTATAAGATGAACGGCTGCACATGAGGAAAAATATCAATCGTTGTTTAGAGTCACTTCATCACTTGCAGAAACAAGCTTTTGTGACCAGGCTATCAGCGCATTATAAGATGATGAAGTGCTGAAAAGGTTGAGTGAAGCCCCATCTTGTATTTGAGAGCAGTTTATGCATCTGAAGATGGGGGTAAACTGCCAGAGCTCCTTATTGGAAGCTGTGTAATTTAAAAGAGTTTTCCCAGAGCTCTTTTAAATGAAGCCAGATGAGAATGTAAATGGGAATTAGCTGAATTAGCTCAGGCTTTTGAAAGAACAAAGCGTCCCTCAGCTGTTATACCCACCACTTGTTTAAATAATGACAGGAGCTTTTTCATGATGAATCAGCAGCTTTGCTCTGACGTCACTAAATATTTCATATCAGGATTTTCATATCATTTAATTTGCATACTTTTGTTTTCAGCTCTCAGCTGTCACTATCTTTCAGTTTGATGTTGATCTATCTTTTTGTATCAACATGAGTATTCATGTATAGTATGTTAAGTATGATATATATTTCCTTCCCTTCGAAACTTCAATCTCTGAGCCTTAATTAAAGTGTAGAAATGCCAAGGCTGCGTGCTTGTGGGTGTGAAATCATGACAGCGTGTTGGCGTGCATTATATTGACATTACTCACCTAATTTTTGTATTCCAGTTAGCCAGTTGCATCATCCTCGGTATATAGATAATGGATTATGTTAGTCATGCTGTCATGTCAGGATGTCCGAGTTCACTTTGATCCTGCTGCTATTCTAAATTGTCAAACCAGGTTTTGCCCATTTTGGTGAAAGGCATCATCTTGCCTGAAGTCGCACCTGGCAAAGAAAACTGCGCTGTTGCTTTCTGTCATATGTCTGGGAAATATGACTTTAAAACAGGTGCGCTCTAAACTGCCTGAAGGGAATTTGTGTTTCAATTAATATTCCACTGTCAATCATTTTGCCTGACAGAAATACAAAGACCAACATTTCCATTTGTCAGTCGTTGGATTTTAAGTTCAACTTAATTTATCCAACATTAAATCATCTAAAAAAAAATCATTATTTAATGACAAATCATGAGCTAGATTACAATGCAACTTAAATGTTAGAGCAGACGAATTTGCATGAACAATGAAGTTTCTATTCGCTACTGAAACAAGTTCACATTTTAAACTTTTGACAAAAAGCTCTTATTTTTTAACAACTCTTACATGTTTAAAAAACAAGGAATAACAGTTATTGCCACCTTCAAAAAAACAAAGCATATAGTACAGAAATGAATAACAGCCTTCAACATGGTCACAAATTATGAACTGAGTGACTGAATTACCCCAAAGGCTGTCTGACTGATGTCTCTCCAGTGTCTGTAGGTAATGTCATGCACATGCCCTTATCAGTTCTCCGTCCAACGGATACAGAATCTATAGCTGGGCTGGAAAAGTGATAAGGAGATGTGAGCGACCACAGTACCACAGCATCTTTTTAATCTCTGTCCTACTGTGATGAAGGACCTGTTTCGGGACCTGTTTAGGGACAAAAATGAATGCTGGGAATGTTAAAAGGTCCCCAACCAAGAACTGCATGAAGCTACCATCCTTTTCTTCAAAGTCCTGGACCTGAGAGCGGAGTTCCCGAGTTCAGAGCAGATGAGATCTGTTGTTTCATTTCCATCATTCAGTCACAGCAGAGGTGAATCTGTCATAGAAAAAAAAAAGGTCCCTCTCTGTCTTTTTCTACCGTCTGTGCAGGCTGAAAACTGCCCAGATCCTTACACAGCGAGGAACTAGTTAAGCTTTAACTAGTCAAAGTGGGTTCCTGCAGCAGTAGCCCTTCACTGTTTGACTGCTGACAGACTTTTGAGACACACCCCATTGATGAGTTTTATTTCACTGCAGCCCCGCCTGGCTCGGAGGGATTTCACAGCTGCCATTGGTTCATATTCTGAACTCACCATACCTGCCCCCTGGCTCCTGTGGACTGGAGCCAAATAGTTCCTCCAGCTGTCAATCACAGGGAGATCAGCCAGTGGGATGAGAGAGGCCAGGCTTGGCGGGTGTGTTCCCACCAGGTGTGGCTGAGAAGCACATTCCAATATGTACATACCTGTCAGCTCCTCTGGTATTCAGCTGCTCCTAGAAAGTGAGACCTCTGTTGACCACTCGCTCTCCCCTTTCCTCCTTTTGGGGCCCATGCAGAGGGAGAAGGAAATAGCTCCAAATAAGCAATTTTCTACCCATGCTGTGTGTATCTTCAATTCTTTTTAAAGCATGCTACTTCCTTTGATTTTATAAGAGCAAAACCTTTGGATGCCATCGGTCACAGACGATGAAAAGAGAACACAGACACAAGAAAACATGAATGTCACCAACGATAAAGTCATTGTATAGGACAGAAAAAGCCTGCTTTGTGCCCCAAAGGCTGTTTGGAGTGTAAACATAGGGGAGTTACTACAAGCAACGTTTCACAAGCAACTTTCCAATTGTGAAACTGTGTGAGCACAACATAGTGATTAAAGGCAGCACTGCGTTTTTACAAATTGCTGTATTGAGTATTCCAGGAATCACAGACTATCACAGTTGTATCTCATTATACAGCCTGTTATGTGCAGTCAGTTAGCATACAGGTGCAGGCAGTGGCATGTGCTTTACCCCTCCAGCAAAGAACATCAGATCATCTGCGCCTGTTTTCTCCCCGTTGAGATCATAAAGCTTCAACGAGAATGTGTGTGAAGTGGAGATTTGTGCTGTCTGCCCTTCTGGTATGAAGGCCTCACTCACTCCCTCTCTCTCTTCCTCTATTCAAGCCATTTTTCTTTTGGTCTTTTTCTCTCTTCATCTCTCTCTCCCACCTCCTTTGTGTCTCCCCCTCTTGCAGCGGATTCCTCTGTCTCTGGGCTTCTCTCTGTCTCTCCGTCAGAGTACAGGAGCGAACGGTGTGCGCCTCAGGCAGGTGTGGGAATGCAGGTTTGCAGCTTTCATGGGCCTTGAGCAGAGCAGAACCCATGCCGTGATTACCTGCAGACGAGTCTGTGCATGTGCTGAGCTGAATCAGAGCAGCCACAGTGACTAAGCTTCTCTGTGTCGCCAGTCACTTACCTACTACATTGAACCTCGCTGACTGTTTCGCAGGTGTAAATGATCCACTTCTAAAATTATTCATCTCAGAAAAGGCTGCTTTAGTATAGAAATGGAAGCATCGAAATCTTAGAAAAAGACACTGCTGCTGCTGCCACCACCGCCACAATTGAAAAGGAGTTTAAAAACAAAGCATCCTGGATGTGAAATACCCAGCAGTTGCAGCTTAGGATACAATGAAGCTTTAGTTTCCCAGAGGAATAATTTAGCTTACAGACAGCAGACAATATTAATAGATAAATACAAGTACATATAGATTAACACCATCCCCACTGTTGTCATTTTCACTTGTCCCCAAAACCATCTTGAGAAAGCAGCAAGAGGAAGAAACCAGGGGGCCACCATGCGGCATCCACAGCTAGTAACAGAACAGACTGCATTACATTTACAATACATTTTGTTTAAATCATTTTCTGTGTTACTCATGTGGCAGAAGAAGCAGACTGTGTATCTATGATCGGTACTCTGACTTTGTTTGCAGTGTATTGAAAAGAAATGCCCGGGAGACTGTTAGTGAAGTGACACTACACATTATCAGTAGGAGATTATGGTAGAGAAAATGAAAAGATGTCACACAATGAAATGTGCTTGAATGAACTGAAGGAATGTACAGTGAATATGTTTTAGTCAAACTGGATATTTTAACTAGACAAAGTAACATACACCTACTATATAATATAATGCTATCCACTTTAGCAGCATTGTAATAAACATTACATTTGACTTGAAATATACAATTTTAGTCAAGACTGTGTCAGAGCGATGTTGTCTCAACTCAGCTTTATATTTCTTTCAACTCTAACTGAGTCTAATGTGCTGGTCTCAGAGACCCCTGGGTCCTCTTTTACAACACAACTGGACACTTCATGGCTTTTGCTAATTTCCTAAACATTACTTTGAACTGATAACATGTTTGAGCAGTCTGTTACAGAAAATGTCAAATTACTTCTGTTCGAGCATGTTCATTAATGTTGTCGAAGTAAACACAACAAAACAGAAGTAGCTATCATCACTCATCAATATGTACGATTTCCTTGTCAGTGAATAGCATTTTGGCAAAGGGAAAATATATTTGTTAATGTTTGCCCATATAACTCATACATTTTTTTTAACTTATTTGGTGTTTTATGGTTTTTCAGTTTTTTAAATTATTATTATTATTTGTCACACATCCATCAGTGGGATTTGTGGGATCCCAAACAATGAGGATGTAAAGCCACGTAAGCAAAGCAGAGCAAACACGGGTGTAACTGACTTCAGTGGGAGTTACAGATGTGGTTTTCACTGTTTGGAAACTTTGACAACACAATACTTTGGGGCCGTAATTATTATCACAGACTGTACGTGTTTTAACGTTACTTGTCTAGATGACACTATTATAATACTTCATGATTCTGGTTGTTGTTGTTGTGGGAAGAGAAAGAGAGGGCGGATCAGGATCAGGATCAGGATCAGGGGTGTCTGTAAGAATTCCTGGGCCCGGGCTGTGAGTAGGATTTCCAGATAGTTGTGAGGGGTGTTTGGGCCCTGAGGCTGTATTCTGTCGCCGGGGATAAAGACATTGTCAAGTGAACACACACAGACAACAGGGTGGTGCTGAGTCAGCTGTCTGCCTCGTTTAGCGCATGCTGCGCTGCCTCGGACTCTTCACCACGCGGTTCCCATCAGCTCAGTTGTGGCTGCTCGATAATTTGCACTGATGAATTATAATTTTACGTTTGAATAAAATTTACCTCTATAGGCTACACTTTTCAAAATGACAGAATGAAACTATTAAAAGCTTTCCTTTGCTTTAAAATGAATGAGATGTAGTAAAGGAATAGTGTGTCTCACAAAGTTGCTTAAAATCTCATATTTCCAGATAAGGGGTAAAAAAAACAGTTTAGTTTATTTTCTGACTGAGTTTTGTCACTTCAAAAGGAAACAAATGCAATTTTGATTGAATCTGTTAGTTTGGCTTACTACTATGAGGTAGTTAAATCTTCACTGTTTTCCTATAGTACTCTTCCATTGGGAACCATGCAGCCCTCTTCCGCATGGTTTGACATTCTGCTCTTGATATTTTGTGATGTCTTAGCATATCATCGGGAGAGGAAGGGCTGTAGCCATCTCTGCTGGCATTGTTGTCGATTATTTAGTTGAGTTCCTCTCGTCAGTGTGAAAGTCTGGTGCTAACCAAACAGGCGTCGGCCTCTCTTTATCCAGTTCCGGGGGGTTTTGTGGGAACATCAGACGCCATGGCCACTCATGTGGACCAGGGAGATCTGCTAAAGCATCTTCTGTCCCTCACTGGGATTAGAGTGGACACATTCCTGGCCCCTCTGCTCTGCCGTTCCCACCACTGCACTGTTCACATGTGTGTATGAAAAACCACATGTGTGCATTCATATATGAGCACACACAGATATGTATGCATGCATTCTGAGACAGACACGCAATAATGACTTGTGATTCAAAGAACAATTTAACTCATTGCGAATGGCTATCATGGGTCACAGACAATCAAAGTAGAAACAATAATATGATGACAACACAGCTGTAGCACTTAGACAAATTTCCTAAGATTTCCTCTCTCAAAACTATCAACACAGAATCTGTCACTAATCTTTACAAATGTACAACAACTAGTCAAGCTCTGCAAGTAGACATTCTTCCATCTACATGAAACACACCGATTACGTGTTTTACTGGTTACACACTCTCAAATTATGTTTAAAATATCACTAAAAACATGTTACTGTAAAAGACACACAAGCATGATCAACACTCACATTTAAAAAAAAAAAGAAGTGTTATTTCATGACTGACCAGCACACCAAACTCATACTAGGTGATAAAATATTCTAAATGAGAGAATTAATTCATCTCAAACACAAACCTGCTATTACAGTACTGATAATAAACAGTGTATAAAGGTTCTGGCTAGATGAGGCCATACAATGTCATCCACACATCACACGCAACGTTAGGCCTGGCCAGGCAGTGGGGGGAAGTACCCCCTGGCGTGTCGAATCCTCTCCTGGACGGACTCCAGTGGAATGTCCCCACACGCCTCCTCCAGCGCCGCTGAAGGTTTTCCCACTCGGGGAAAGAGATTCCTGTCACACACCTTCCCCCACCAGGCTGAGAACAACTCCTGTTTATTGATCCTGACCGTCTGTTTGCTGTGTAGTTGTTGCTATTTAGTGTTTGTACCTGTTGAGGTCAGTGTTAATTGAGTTCAGAAAGGAGGGAATCTGAGTTTATACTTACTATACCAGGAGATTATCAATCTTGTGGTGGCTGAAATGGTTTGAGAATTTTGGTCGTAAGCTCAGTTTTAGTGACCTTTAGTGAAAACAGCTGTAACATTGACCAAGTGTGTGTCCAATTAAGCAAGTAAGCGAACAACAGCAGGGCCTGGAACCGGGAGAGCTAAATGGAATGCAGCCATCATTAATACTGACAATTAATCGCGCCTTTTCTTCTGTGATGTCAAAATGCCATTTTTTTCCCCACGCTTTAACATCCCATCCTTTGATAACAAACATGATACAACTTGATACAACTCATAACAACACAATACACGACGGCATGGCACAGTTTCATACAACATGACTCAATTCAAAAGTATGATTGTAAAAAAAAGTATGATCAGTATGATATGATGAAAATTTTTGGTGTGTGGTTGCAGTAAACAGAAATAAGAGTAGTAGAACATGCACACATTCAGCTGAACTTCAAACTACCACTAGGATCTTTTGTTGACAGTCATCACAAACTTCACTGAAGCTGTTGGGGGTTAAATATCTTACCGACCAACATCAATTGCTGGAGGGAAGGAGAGAGCTTCACTTCCCGCATCCAGAGTTTTCATATTGCTGAAAGATTTGAGTTGAGATTGTCACTGCGGGCCTTCAGATGCATCCTTCATGAACCATTGCCTGTGAGAAAATGTGGGCACATGCTTCAGGGGTGATAATCACCCAATGCTAATTTTAGCTCTGTGTAGCTCCATGTCCTGAGTTTCTACAGGCCAGCTATGTTATGACAGGATGATTTCCTTCATCAAATCGTCACACAACGAATAAATGCATATCAGTCACACCCAAATCAGCTGAGGTCACTGAGCAAACCAGCGATGTGCATTTGTTAAAAGCCTCCAAGCGTCCTTTCATAGCATGTTACAAAGGCTAAAACTAGAATCAGCTTAATCATTATGCACATCATAACCTAGAGTATTTAAAATCAACTCCATGAGGAAATACAAAAAAATCTTGTTAAGCAGGAAATAAATGAGGTCTCAAAATTCCAAAGAAATCCCTGAGTATTCAAAGCTGTTTGGTAGGACAGCTGATCCGGTATCTGATCTCCCATAACCTGCGACAGATTTTACATACATTTCTAAATACAGAGGTTCCCTTTTTCAAAATCTAGTCACTTACCACAACCACAGTCTCTCTAAACTAAACCAGGGTTCTTACAATCATTTGGAAGGAGAGCGGTAGAAAGGATAATTCTCAAATAACATCAAGGCAGCTGGAATTATTCATGGTCTGTCTATGACAACGTCTGGTCTGAGACACCAGCAGGTAACAGGTAAGAAGTAAATCTGGCTGAATTTGATATCACAGTATTAAACTCAGACAGTCTTGAGAGCCAAATGTGTATGTTTTTAATTTTTCTCCTATAGTGTAGGCCCCCATTTTTAATATGGATGATTTGGATGTTACTGTTAACTTAGAAATGCTCAAAGTATAAGCACCACATAGACACCGCACAGCTCAAACTGTCATATTCTTAGTTATAATTTAAACTTATGCAAACCATTAATCTTGATACACAGTACATTGATACTGTAGATATGAAATAGACCCACTTTTTGCTTATTTATATTGTTTCATAATTAAATATATGTTTATATTCTGAAAGATTGTGTCACATGCATGACGTATGTAGTTGAACCAATGCAGGTGAAGAGAAAGTTCAGTATTGTAAAGAGAGAAAGAGAGAGTGAAGATTTAGACATAATTAGCTCCATCTCCACAGCATACCAAATAGCTTGTGAATAAAAACGTAAAATATGGTGAAAAAACAAAACAAAAAAACCCAATAT
The DNA here is from genome assembly GCF_002814215.2 of Seriola lalandi dorsalis. Classification (NCBI taxonomy): domain Eukaryota; kingdom Metazoa; phylum Chordata; class Actinopteri; order Carangiformes; family Carangidae; genus Seriola; species Seriola lalandi. Next base: position 1,364,004 of record NW_019525027.1, read on the forward strand.
ACTTTGCCATCAAATGTGTGTCATAGTCGCTGAGGCAATCATACGCAACGCATTTTTTTGCCAACCCTGAACAGCCAGTAATGGCTTCTAAAGTGTTTAAGCCTTGAAAAATTCTCCAGGTCCCTCTTTGTGCCTGTGCCTGGCAGCTGGCTTTCACACTGCATGTCATTTGGCTGATGGGTTGTTCTGTGCAGACTGAGAACGGCACGTGACTGCAAATGCTCTGATGGAGGACTCACTCTGGACTTTTGTCTGTTTTCTCTGTTGTTTGACCCTGCATTAACGCATTTGACCCTCTTAACCACAAAAACACTAAAAAAACATTTTTTGATGGGTTTTTAAAAAAAAAATGTTTTTATATATGTGCAATGATAAAAGACACAAGACACACAATGGAGTTTTTGTCTCTTAAAGCTGGATCTTTCTATTGATTCCTGTGCCTGATGAAAGTTGGATGGGATGAGATAAATTTCTCATTTCAGATAAATCAGAGTTGAAACCATTATGGTTATTCTACTGTTAACTGTTGTACTGTTAAATTCTGCTTTGAAAGACTATCGGCTTATTCAAACTTTTTTCACGGTTGGTCTCAGAACAAATTGTAAACTTTGGATAGGGATTCCTACATATTTGTTTAGGACATAAACATCCCAACCCACAGATTAAAGCTCACAAACTACTTCACCACCTGAAACAGGAAGCCGTGTGATGTCTTGATCCATATTTGGATGTAAATAATTTGACATACAGTTCGTACGTTTCCGTGTACGGGAGATAATTAAATGCACAACGATGATGTCACTTTTCAAGCACTTGAAACAGTTGCACTTGATTTATGTTCTGAGCTGAAATGTGTAACTGTCACTCACACGTGTTTTCACTGTTTATGATCCTCAAGGTTTTTTCTTTTTTTTTAATCATTTCCAGGCCGTCCTCAGTCCAGTTTGACAGGCCAAACAGCTCTCAGTTGCCATGGACACAGATCATGTGAGGTTTGAAATAACATGTCCTTGACAACAAGCTACAACTTTCTGTTTCTGTGTTTGTGTGTGTGTGTGCATGTGTGCGTGCGTACGTGTGTGTGTGTGCGTTGGAACATGTGGTACAGTGGTTCGCTGCTGTGTGCGCATGTGTAGCCAGTGCACACATAGAGAAATACTGTATGTACACTATAAACAGAACTAACTCTAATTCTATAGTAAATAACCTTAATGTCAATGTAGCCAAGTAATGCCCAGATAAATAAAATTAATAGCATTATATTGCAATGTGGAGAAACAGCACAATACAAGCTCCAGTTTTAAGCATGGAGAAAGTAATCTGTAACTGATAGACTTTGGGAACGAGCTTGTCAACCGTGCTGGGACCTGAACAGATGAGAAGCAACACTGTGGAGCTTCCAGAGCTGCCGCTGCTGTTGTTGTGCTGTGTTACACCCCTGCTGTTCACTGAAGGGTGAAATGTGATCATGGAGGGCTGCCAGCACGCATCAGGACCTGGCAGTTGAAATGGCAAGCCCAGCGAACTGAGGTCTGTCGAGCCTGTACTGTCACTGTCAGCCTCTGAACACTAGAGGGCGCGCACTGCCCTCACATACTGTCAGTGACAGCGAGGCCACTGTCTGCCCTCTGAAAACAATATAAAACATCATAACATATGTATAAAAAAGGACTTAGATAACTTGTTGCACATGTATCAAACACATATATCATAGGTCGACATGCCTGTAATTTCCAGCGACTGCATAGAAATTCTTTTAATAATATATAATTATTCCATTTTATCCTAACATTCACAGATGGAGGTTTCATCCTAAAGGTGTAGGGTGTGAACGGTCTATTAATGCATGGCTCAAGAAACAGTTTTGTTTAATGTCATACTTCCTATTAATGGACTGAGGGCTGTGTTTATGTGTGTGGGAAAAGTGTAATTAGAAGAAAATGTTGGTTACTTAGTTCCTCTGAGGTAAATCATGTTAAGCAAGGTTTTGATCAATCTCAATCCCCTACGAACCATTGCACCTGGTGCTTTTATCCCTGATGATAACTCCTCAGAGTTTCTCAAACTGGCTTCCCATCAATCTGTGTCACAGGTACTATCATAAAGTTAAAACCCTGTTACTGTTGATCCAGGGACAGCACATTGTCCTCCACAAAGTCGTGTCATAGAGCACAGAGGAGAACATCTCTGCAGAGTCAGTGCTGAATTTGAAAATGTCATGGATGATGTGTACCAGAATGACATGCTCTTAACTTCTGACAGTCCTGGAGATGTTGTGTGATGTGCGATGTTGTCTTTCTGATCGAAATATCCTGCCTGTGAAGAGAGCCTGGACTTGCATCATATTAAACCAGACACAGGAGACAGGTCACAGTTGGTGCTATTTATTAAAACTTAGAGGCAACAACATGAAAACTGTGCAATATAAGTGTACTACCCATGTGTGTCATATGATTCTCCATAGACGTAATATTTAAGTTGTTATTAAGACTAAAAGAGAGGGAATTTTCTGACACCTGCTGGATAGCTGACAACTAATCACTTGTTCTGTGTGTGGTTGTGTCTGCAGTGCAACAATGGAGTCCAGTCGCCTGGAGGCACGCTGCGGATCCTACGTCCTGCTGGATATAACAGTGTGCACAGCTTTTAAAATATTTAACCTTAACATGGCTGCTGACACAGTGGGCAGGGCTTCCCCAGATCAATCAGTGTTTGTATATTCACATAAACACTTGCTCTTTCTTTATATATGTAGGGATGGAGATCTTCGGTGAATCACAGCATGTTTCCATGTGTAATGTGATTAAAACTAGATCATTCATCTCTATGTAGCTTCTCCTATGAATCCTGTAAACTTAATATTTCTCCAGATAACTTATATTTCTAATTACACTAATTAGATGATGTGACAGACTGTCAAGAACATACATTTTTTAGTTGTCACTCAGACTCTATGGTGTGCAAGAACTCTTCTGACATTATGTTCAGATTCAATATAAAATGTAAAACAACTTCCCTGCAAACAGAACATTAACACTGAGGTACAAGACCTCAGCTGAAGACTGAATTGTGTTCACTTACAAAAGTGAACTAAACCCCTATTAAAGGTGGGATTTTGCTCTTTCAGTAGTCCTACTTTCAGCACCTCTACTGCTTCATCGGATTTAGTTTAGTATGCCAACATTTTGTGATATTTGAGATCTCTGCCTCCACCCTGATACAGTACAAGTTGATGGAGTTTTGTTTGCGGTGCTTGCAGCACTGGAAACTTTCAGTGTGAATGTGTCATTCCAGAAACAAAGCATTCATTCCTCCAATAATAATAATAATAACAAGGATGATTCAAACCTCTTCTAAAAGCAGTTTAAACTGGGAAGAACTCGTCCCTATGAAAACCATTGAGTGTGTTCTATGGTTAACCCAGGGAGTAACAGGTATACTGAAAGACAGGATCTTTTTTCTTTTTAAGCAGGTACATAAACAAAATTCCATTCACTTCCATTTTTTTTCACAACTGTCCTCGTCACGTGTTTCTCTCAGCATCTTGTGTTTCTTCTCTTCTTTGTGTGAATTGTGTCCTTGAGTTCTCCCCCGTGTGTGTATGTGTGGTCTGTCCCCTCTCAAGGTCTCTGTGGTACAGAGGAGGTTTTGTGGCTGACGTCCTACCAGCTCTTGCTCGACTCCTTCTCTCTGATCAAACCCTTTACATTACTTCATTTACTTAATACTCTAATTCTCCTACTGCTCATTCTGTCCACTCTGTACACATGACATCTACAGTTGTTTTTACACATCATGCCAAAAGATCATAAAAGGGGTTCAGAAGTAATTGGACAGATAAACAGGAAATGAAAAAAGCATCATATTTAATATTTTGTGTAAACTCTGTTGCAACCAGTGACTGAAATCTATGACCTGTAGACATCAGAAGGCGCTTTTATATTTTCTCTTCCCTTGTGAATCATAACAAAAATGTAACATATCAGTATGATCTGTGCAGTTAACTCAGTTTAACTGTGAGTAAAGCAGATGTGATTTGAACTAAAGAAACAGTGACCTCCAGTGGCACAAAGGTGACCCCCTACACGACACAACTGCTCAGTTACAGATAAGGCAGCTGTATGTTAAACTATAGCTTGAAGACACAGCCTGTGACTTCTTCCTAAACTCATCTTGAGCTCTAAACTGCAGACGTGATGACAGGGCAACAATCCTCACAAGTTTTGAATTATTTTCCAGATGCAACATGTTTTACCACAACTGGTCAGTATTTTCAACTTCTACCTGTTGATCTGCTGAGACCAGATGCTGATCCTTCATATGTAGAGGTGAAGTGAAAATGTGGAGCGTCTGTAGCTAGATGTCTTTATTTGTGTTGTAGCTAGTTTGACATGGATGTATCTCAGTTAAGACAATATGTCCTGTCAAACGGAGGTGACGCTTAAAGATTATTCTCTGCCTGTGAATGCTGAACTATGTTCTTCCTCAGCAGTTTTAAAAAATGGATTGTTATACATCCAGAGCTCCATATAGCATTTTAAATTCAGTCTCACACTAGAAAAAAAATTTGCCTGAAGGAGGAAAGTGAGATGAAAGATTCATTTCAGCATGTCCTCCGAAGTAATCTAATTATAGCTCTAAATTAGTTACCTCATGCATTGTTTAAAAAACTACAGAAACTCCTTTTAAGCATTTTAATAGTTATAACAGGGAAACAGGAGATGTGGACTTTGTTTATTGCAATGTATTCGTCAGGTACGGTTCTATATATGATTACGAAAAATAACAACTTTTAAGGAATTGGATTATTTCTCAAGATGGCAAATAAATTCTCATTTCTATGGCTGACATAAAGCACGTTTCTTCATTACCTGCTGAATATCTCTTGAAGGTTAACAACAGAACTGATGAAGTTCAACCCCCACCCATGACACAGCAAGAAAAAGAGGGATTTAAATCAAGCTGCACAGGTCAGACTATCTATTCCTCCAGTTACGTCGACCCTCAGTACTGTGCCTATTCCAGTTTATCAGTGTGTTCATGCTCTGTTGTGCACTGCAGGCGGTGAGTGCCAGTTCTGCTGCAGTTTTGAAACTAAGCGAGGCATACTCTGGGAGGTTTATTAGTCTCCCCCTGCCCCTCTTGCTCTCTTGCTGTCTCTCTCTCTCCCTCCCTCCTCAGGGCATGGCAAAGGCAACTGTGGAGAGACACTGCCACAAATAGACTCTCTAAATATGGAGGGCTTCAGTCAAGAGAGAAGCCACGATCGAATTTTGGGCCTCTCCACCAAACAGCTTCTATAAAAGGAACAAGACAGAGGAGAAGCTGAACGGTTGATGACGCTGTCTAGTGGAATATGTGTTTTCAGTGTTTGTAGCCGTCTGTTGGTGTGGGTATGCACCTGCTTGCACCTGTGTGTGTATCTGCAGTAAATGTGCCATCACCTGTGCCCGTGAGGCTGCCTTCGCCTCAGTGATATATTTTTGTTTGCCCACATGTTTAACTTTGATGCCCTGCTGTATCAGAAATGAAAGCCAGAAATTTTAGATCACAAAAAATGCGCAACTCAGCTTTTCTGTGAATGGAAAGAAAGAAACATGATCCTAAAAAATCTGGTGCAGATCCCAGGGAAATCATTATCATTATAATCAGCATCATTATAATCGTAACTTTTCACAGAGAGATGGAGAATTTACAGGCTTTTAGATGTCCACATGATGACAATGGCTACATCTACTAACACATTACAGTGGGCCCTTGCATGTTTAAAGATAAGATAAATACTAATTGAGAAAGCCCCATTACTAATAGATCTTGATACAAATTGTAGTACTGCAACAGATAAATCATCTCCAGTACGTTGCAGATTTTACTTTCTGCAAAGAAAGGGCCCTGCAAGCCCAACATCCTTAATTTGGGGCCGTCATTTCAATGGGTTACTTGTGGGTGAGAAAAAAAATCCACCATTATCTGTGATAAAGTCTGAGCCAAATCAGAGGCTGGTTTCACAAAGACAGACTTTGACTATGGTTTAGATACAATAAATAATCAGACTTCAGATAGATGTCTAAATTCATCCGTTGCACAAAGCAGTTCTTGACTTTCTTAAGCCAGACTGTGGTGCAATGAATTCTGGGTAAATTAAGACAAAATAAAATAAAAAATGGCTGACCGAGAAACCACATCCAACCTCTGAGCTCCTTTTGCCCCAGCACAAAATGTTTGTCTTTTCGAAGAAATCAACAGGTACAAGGATGTTTTATTTTGGGAATTCAATGAGGAGTGAAACAATAAAAAAGGAAAAATCTGATTTTTGTCTCTAAAAAGTCTTTCCCTTCTCGTTGCTCTCTTCATAACAATTTTAGCAAACCACTAATTATGAGCCATGTTTTCCTCTTTTTTGTTGTTTGGGGCTACTGGTCAGTGCAGGTGTCACTGATTACCATGTTACCATGGTAACGAGCCTGGTGGTAAGGTGTCTAATGTTTCTGGCTTACAATTAGTCTTTATTTTTGTGAAATGGTTGGACTTGGATTAGACAGATCTATGAGCAAAACTAAGGCTGGCCGAACACTACAGACCAGTCTAACATATCTTTGTGAAACTGGCCTCAGGTCTAACCAACCCCAGGGGGGAAAACATCTGACCCTTAATGTTCCACTAAATGCTTCACCAACTAACTTTGTCTGGCATTTGGTGCTGGATAGATACTGTACAGTGAGGTTTCAGAGCTTCTCTTAGCTGAGAATAGCTGTGTCCTGTAGCTGAAAACGACACCAGGAAAGCAGTGAGCATGAACCAAAACAGTAAAGTTACAAGCAGATACCAAAACAATAAGATAAAAGACACTAAAAAAACTCTGGAGAACTGAGCAGAATTGCAGAGTCAGATGATTATTCACCGTGACTTCATCAATATGAGCGACCCCTTTCACATGCAAGCAGTCATGCGATAAAATGTTAATATTAGAATATTGATTATAGATGCTTTAAAGCTCTCAATTTAGCCACATTCTCACACTGGTATAAGGCTACACACATTTTTTTCCATACACACATCACCGCACATGACCCCTGCAGCAGAGGGCAGTTTAGTGACATGATGACATTTCAACTGGGATAGACACATGTGCTGTACTGGGTGAAGGCCCTCTTCCTGTTAGTTCGTCGTATGCTGTACTGCTGCAATGCGCCATACTGCCCTGCAGTTGACCCTGTGAGCTGACTTTGTGTTTCACACACTGTGGGCACTGAGCATGTACGTGGAACAAGCACAAATTCCACTCAAGTCTTTTGTCAACTGGTGAATCATTAACCTTGCAAGCAAGACTTTGAGTGGTAGATTTTTTTTACAGACTCACTCTCGCTGCTTCTTTCTGCAGTCACATATTTCATCTGACCCAAAATATGATCATCTGAAGACGCGTCCACACTGACTATATTATAATAATGAACACATGCCCTCATGAGTCAGCCTCCCCCATACCACAGCCAGGACTGTGTGTGTGTGTGTGTGTGTGTGTGTGTGTGTGTGTGTGTATGTCTGTGTGTGTGATGGAGGATGTCTGTAAGTGCAAATGTATGAATATGTGCATGTTGATCAGCACGCGCGACCCCATGCATGTGTCTTTGCAGCCACGTGTCGCAGCAGATGTTGCCTGAAGCCCCAGCAGCATCTCCACTGATGTGCTGTCCACGACCTTCAGTAACATTTGAAGATGTCCCGTCTGTCAAGGACAGTGAACTTCTGTGGCTGATTACGATGCTTTGCCTTTCATTAATATGTGTCACCTCCAGATCTGCTATATGGCATTTGCATGACATTAGCATATATCTTTGGAGCAGCCGTTTGACACTGCAGTGTGTGGAGCTGGTGGGAATGACACCTGTTAGACAGAGAGGCAGATGCCACTCTGGCAGGGCCACACAGTGGAGGTTTGGGGTGGGAGATGGGGAGTGCAGACAGTTCTTTTCTCGGACTGCATGCAGTTGGTTATTGGAGATACTCATTAAAGAGTAAAATCTGTTCGTTACCAGAGTTCGAATCCAAATAAAATTTTCTTAAATAATGGCACCTTGGATAAAACCTTTTCAGAAAACTGTTTTTCACAGGGAAAGTCAGGGGATCTCTAAAGTTAGTAGGTTTCGAACTCTGGAAACCCTCCCTCAGGAATGTCATATAGCGTCACATCTGAAGTAAGGACTCAGAGCAGCAATAAAGAAAGGGCATCTGGTGCTTATCAAACTTTCTTCTGCTTAAGAAGTTTTGCCTCTCACTGCTCAGAAAGACAAAAATCTCTTCTGTCTCTTGCAAAATCCAACAAATTGCTTAACCTCAGACTAAACAGCACAAGCATGGATGATCATATAAATTCTGTCAAAAATGACCTATTTTCTTGCTCCATAATGTTGCATTTTTAAGATCTGAGTCATGATTTAACCACTTCACTCCACCCGTTTGGTTTGTGTTTCTTTGTAATACTCGGGTGGGAGCTGTGGTTTTGTTTGTTCCTGTCTGAGGCTCGAGCTTTTCGTCAGTTCTGATGCTGCTCGGCCCGCGGATGCTGCAGCCAGGTGGTGACCCTGCATGCAGTACCTGGCACACAGCAGAGTGCGTAGAGCTGCGGCCAAATGCCAGAGTCTGAGAGCTGCCCACACCGGCCAATCTGCCACCAGGGAGAATGAGCTGTGGACACTGTTGCTGATACACGCGCTCTTAAAAAATAAAAAGCTAATTTTACAATGTATCATAATGAGGGATCAAAACTGACACTAAAAAGTTGTCCCTGTATGACGATGTATTATTTATCAACAGTCTATGAGAATACAAAACGGTTTATACAGTAACACCACACCGCAGTAGAATAATTTAAAGTTTGACAGTCTAAATATGCCCACACCATACATCAGCATTTCATTGACAAATGTTAGTTGAGTGTCAACAAGGCTGCTTTTCTAATCCAGCAAGTCTTTGCATTACATCCCCCAAAGACTGACACCGTCCCTAACGGGATGTGACTTCAGACAATCACCGTCATTAACAGAGGATTCATGGTCTTCAGTCTCCAACCTGGCTGGCAGACATGGCTTCGGATAGAACTTGAAGTGTACCCGCCTTCTGTCTCAGGTTTAAGGTCAGCACTTCAAGGTAAGAGTTTACATGAAAACCCAATCTGAATAAACATTTAACGAGACATATTTAGGGCATTTCTAGCAAGAAATTGTAATGAGGATTATGAATCACCAGGAAGCAGTCATTGACCATTTTAAGCATTTAAACTGCTGTCAGGTAATCTCGTACTGAAATTGATTATCAGAAATGAAACAGTTCAATATTTCTGATACCAGTATCATAATTCTGGAAAACTAAAGCTGCAGTATATAAACATCTGTTCTATAATAAACTTTGCAGTAACACAAATATGAAACCTGTAAGGTACAATATTCGCCACCAACAAACACTAAGTGATCAGACAATGATATGAAATGTTATTTCTGAATTAAGGTTTCCAGCAGTAGCAGTGACTAGTCTAGCATCTAATAAGTAAATAGCCTGACAGTTTAAGGTGTTGGTGGAGACCAAAACTGAGCTAAAAGGAGAATGAATATTGGACATACATTCGTCAAGTGGACAGAAAAACGCTCAATTTTATTATCTGAGCCTTCCATTAACCCCTTTTTATCCCAGCTTTGTTGAAGACCAACCCTGGGCTATTGACAGCTCGGCTTCACAGCAACCCAGAAACCCAGAAAGAATGCCTCAAAATCCTGTTGCACAATATGCCTAAAACGGGACAGACAGGATGGAAAGAGCCAAGGAGAGAGGTTCAAGGGGAGATTATTTCAAATAATATGGAATAAAACAAACTTTTCTCATTGATTCAGTGTAGTAAATCAGGTAGGTAGGAATCCGTGCAAGCTAGAATGTGACTAAAGTTTCACCTTGTTATGGCTGTTTGGCAGACTGTTCACTGAAATCTGCTTTCTGATTGGTCACGGTTTCATGAGTTTGAATCCTCTTCATGACCTTTGTCAAAATGTCATCACCGCTCTGTCTCTCCAATCTCCTGCGTCACTTTCCATTTTATACCTTCTATAATAGGATGCCATAAAAATAATCTTTACTATCAGTGCCAGTCAGAGACGAGAATCACCAACTCATTACCACCCCTGTTCAAGGCACTAATTATGGGATGTAAGGAGCCCGGCAACAGAGCTGAGCCTGGGGTGTCCTGGTGGCTCAGTCTGCTAATGGCTGCATGGGATTGAATTACAGCTCATTCCTCACTGTTGCATCTCTCTCCCTCCACTTTCCTGCCACTCATCACTGTACCTGTCACCAATACATAAAGAAAAAGATATTAAATACTTAAGAAAGGTGAACTGTCCTCTCTCCTTTTCAATAAAAAGACCAAAAAGCTGTATAAATCCGGCAACAAGAGCAGTTGAATCTCACTCAGTTATGCCCTGTTACCTCCCTGGATCCTTTTAATGATCCCACACAGACAAAGCACTGTGATCCCACTGTGAAACACCCTGTGATGAAATAAACCATTGTGTGTGTCCTCGCCCCAATATGCTAATCCAGGATTAATTATGGGCCAACCCTAATGAGTATCTCTCTCGCCCCCTTAGATATGTAAATGTGCCAGCAGTGGACAGTGTTGAGAGCCTTTGTTAACTCTGTGCTCTCTGTGTTCTATAAAAAAAGACAGGACAGGACGGAAAGAGACAAGGAGAACAGTTTAGGGATCACAGATTATTTCAAATTGTATGGAATAAAACACAGTCTTTTCTCATTGGTTAAAGGGAGTAAATTAAGTAGTGATGCCAAGAAACCTGTGTGAGCTCACAGTGAATGCTACTTAAGTGTCACCTTGTTATGGCCGTTGCCAGACTGTTCACCTGTCCCTGTGACAGCATTGGTGGTAAATTGTTTTTAAGCCAATTAATAATTACACCAGCCAGAGGAATTGTGTTCTTATAACACTTTCACCCTCTTTACTTTAAAGATGTAGAGTCAATTAAATGATATGTACGCTTGTACCATATATTACACATATCATGGTCATTTTCTGCCATCATAAAGTTATTAAAATAGGAATTACTGAAAGTGAAACACATTAGCCCCAAGGTGGAGAAAATGAAACTTCTCAACCATGGTTGACCAAGATCAGAATATATTCAGATGCTTTACAGTACTTGAATGAGTACTTAAAGTACCAATGATGTAATGTAATGTAAACATATACAAGGAAATGTTCTCCATTCAAAATTACTTGGGTAAATGTTCAAAAGGATGTACTTAAAAGTATCAAATGTAAAAGCAACTGCTTGGTAGTAAAATGCATCAATAAATAATCAGTTTTTTAGTGCTGTAGTTAGTTGAGGTGGAGCTAATTTTAACTACTTTATGTACAATTAGTTATTTTACATCAGTGGTTCTCAACTTAGGGACAGGCCCACTCCAAAGGAACACAGGATAAATCTGGGCATGAGATAATTCATGGGGTTGAGAACAAGAAAAAAAGCTCTGCTGCACAAACTTATATAAATGTACTTTGGAATTGTCTCAAATCGTTATCTCTTTGAGCACTGAACAGTTATTTAAAAGAAACCATGTGAGCAAACTAGAGGGGAAACATCTCTTTGGTGCATACACCGAACACACTACGAGCATAACAAAAGTACAGGGTTTATTACAGGGGTATGGTTGCTCATGTGTGAGTGGTGATATTTGAGTTTCTGTATGTGTGTGTGTTGTTGGGATGTGGGTCGGGGTGGGGGGCTTCGGGGGCCTAATCCTCTTCTCCACATGAAAAAGCCGCGTCTGTGTTGCTCCTCGGAGTTACTGTCCAAGGTGTTGAAATCCAAGGTGCTGCTCCGGGGACTGATCACGTGACTGCGCTCCCTCCCTCCGAGAGAGCAGGATGCTCTATGTGTGTGTGTGAGAGAGTGAGTATGTGCGCGCGCGTGTGTGTATACACTATGCACGCGGACACTTCAATCCTCATCATGAGCGATTGAGGCTCATGAGGAAGGCTTTTCTAAGACGGCGTCCTGGTTGCTCTAGTATGCTTGCAGCGTGGATTTAATTCAGTTTAACGTGCATCAGTGACTCTCTACTTGCAACCTTTTCTTCTGCTTCTTTTTTTTTTCTTTCGCCGTTGCAAACATTTAGTGTGGCAACTGTGGATGGGCACACAGGAGTGGGCTGCTGCCCACCAAGTCTGACTGTGTTTCGGAGCTGCTGAGGAGAAGAACATGTAAGAATCCGCAGGCATCCCCGCAGATCATTTCGGATTCACAGCCAAAATGCAGAAAGGGATGAGACTCAATGATGGCCACATCACCTATCTGGCTCTTTTGGCGAAAAAGGATGGGACGAGGCGAGGTTGTCTAAGTAAGAAAAGCTCAGACAACACAAAATGGCATTCAAAGTGGTTCGCTTTGTTGCAGAATATGCTGTTTTATTTCGAAAACGACTCCAGCTCACGCCCCTCCGGACTGTACCTGTTGGAGGGATGCGTTTGTGACAGGGCACCGTCACCGAAGCCATCTCTGTCAGCGAAGGAATGCTTAGAGAAGCAGGTACGATACTGATCACACAGGGGGTCTGACTGACTGACACTGTCAAGGTAATCCGTCAGTCAAAGCGGACGCACTCATCACCGCTGCTTGTTGTGTTTGTCTTGATGCGAGAAACTTGCTTTTGTCAATCTAACTCTGGGTTTAAGCAACAGTGGGGACAGGTATTTAATAGATGCTGCACAATACAAACAACACAGCTGCTGTTCAATTCCCAACATCTATTTACCACGCAAACAATTTCCCAGAGATGCTTTTGCATTATAGTTCACGCTCAGTGTTACGTAATGGCGTCATCCTAAGCGATTGATTGTCTAGATTCTGCACTAAAATAGCCTCGCAGCCTGCCTCTGAGGTAACTCGTCAAATGCAAAAAAAATACCAAAACAACAGTGGTTCAGAGTTAGCGGGATTAATGCGATTCTCTGTGCAAACTTTGCAAACACAGGGACTGTACTTCATCTTTCTCCAGGTCTCCTCTCGTCATGAACATAACATTTGTTGCATCACATTCACAGCCTACATCACATGCTGTATTTTTAGACAGCTCAAACGTTCAGGGATTGCAGCGCATTATGAAGGGAGTAAACTTCAACTGCATCCAAACTTTGCAGGTTGCCATCTTGCGGAGGAGAGCTGCCCCTTCCCTGTCGTTTTGACGTATTGATTTAATTCCTTGTCTTGATATTAATAGCATCCTACCTTGGCAACTGCGTCTCCCCGGTTTATAGCGGCTTGGTGTATTTGATAGCTCTCTCATTATCACGGCGTTGTTAACGACAGCCATGAATGAAAACCAAATGATGTCTCAGGCATGCTTTTGTTTCCCAGTACATCCCCCATTCGTTTGAATTCCTCGGGAGTTTACTGCCATGGATTAACATGTGTGAGGGCTAAACAATTCCCACTGTGTTTTGTTTTTTGTTTTTTTTCAGTGCAACTGTTACAGTCAGAAATAATCTGAGCAGAAGGATGGTTGCCTCTAGTGAAACAGTTTTGAGAGGTTAGGAAGGCTGCTGTTGGGAGGAATAAACCTTGTGGAATGAAGAGTCAGAGAAGTGGTCAAGCTGCTGTGAGCTATGACTGCAGTCACCTTCTGAAATCTGCTCTGCCAGCTGCAGTCTGTTTTGTTTTCCCTGCAGCAGAGACGCCAAAGAACTGGAGTCAAAAGTCCAAATGATGGGTCATTTTACCCGTTCAGTATTTGTAATCTATTTTTTTCCCCACTAATGTCATTAACATGTTAAATATGGACTTTGTGTTCCATTTTCCTTTACAGTGTATGTATGTATGAAAGTTTCCAATTGAATGCTGGGAAACCTGGACTTTAGGCCGTGCAGACATGTTGCAGTTTTAAAAGCATGCAAGTTTCATTTTGCAAACTACAACGCACCAAGTTTGTATCATGCAATTGGCACGCAAGAAAGGTCCCTCACCATCATGATTGGGATTTTAACCCCTTGGGCAACAGGAAGACCCATGGGGAGTTTTTCAGATCATGGAGTGGGGGAAAAAAAGAAACAAATATGGGTGCCCATTATTCAGGGCTCACAGGTGCTCTGACCAGGTTTTTGGTGAGGGATCAGCTCATACACAGGGACAAATCTGATTTGGGGTCATTCAAAAATGGTTATGTTTCCCAAACTCATGAATAAACAACAGAAAGCAGAAAATATCACATTCTGGCATTAGATAACTAGAGCAACAATTGTTTGCTCACAGAAGAAACTCTTAAAAAAAAAAAAAAAAAAAAAAAAAAAAAAAACCTCC
>NW_019525027.1:1379878-1493536 GCF_002814215.2 Seriola lalandi dorsalis
AAAAAAAAGGCAAAAAACCCCCCCCCCCCCCTCCTCTCCGTCTGTCTCTCCATTCTCATTGTATTCTTTGGAGTGTTCTACTTTTTAAATGTTCTTATTCCCCATTTAGAAGGCGAGCTACGTTTAAGCCCCCAGTTACTATGGCAACCCCTATTTGCATCTGAAAAAGTGCATTTGAAGGGGCCAACAAAATGTGCAACAACATGCCGGCATTATGCTTCACTTAGCGAGTACAGCAAATATGGGCATATGAGAAATGTGTGTAGTCTGGGGGATGGAGGTGGTGGTGGTGGTGGTGTGTGTGTGTGTGTGTGTGTGTGTGTCTGTATGTGTGTGTGTGTGGGGGGGTTATATGTTTAGAAATATTTATACAAAAACAAATGAACTAATAAAAAACTAATGAATCAATGCATCAGTAGAGGACCTCTCACTCAATACTCCAAATATATTTCCAACAGTTTTTAATGTTTACATTTTCTATTTCTGTATTTTTATTATTTAATTATTTGAATTTTACACCTTAAATTAACAGCAGGTATTAAACCATTTTGTATGTAGCCCTTGTGTTTTTCTGACATTGGTTTTACTTCCCCAAATGATTTTTAAACAAATATGTTTATTTATTCTTTTTCTTTATTTTTCTTTTTTATAAATATGAGTAAATATAAGTAGTAATGTGGTATCTCTTCCTTTTGCCACAGACTGGACTTGCACATGTAAAGGTAACACATTACAAAAATGTCCATAAAGCTGTGTTATTACACCACTTAAGAAAACATTTTGTGATATAGATGCTCACTCAAGAGAAATCAATGTACAGATGACAATACCTATTTTTGGGTTAGTTAGACCCTATAGAAGAGCTCTAACTCCCCGTTACACCTCCTAAGAAAAAACTGTTATGAAAATTTAAATTTTTGGATCTGGAAGTATTGTTGTGTACTGATCACAGATATAGAGCATATGAAGAATCCCATTGTATTTAATCGTGGTTTTTAGCTGGAGTCTAAAGAGACGTAAGGCATAATTTTCTGAAGCAGACTTCTGAAATACGCCATTAGTTCGAGGTCATGTTCATAGGTACGTCTCATAAAATCAGAAAAAGTCAAGCATCTAGGTGATAAAACAATGTTGAGGGGGTTTTGTGAGTTATTAAAGAGGGCCCGGGGTCTCAAGGACCTCAAACAGAACATAGGGAGAATAAATGTTCAGAGGTAATATGTATATTCTGCTTGGAATATCATTCAGCCATCTCTGAACTTATTTTAAAACTTTTGGAAAAAGCTAAATATTTTTGTGGTTTCAATAGTAACAAAGTAAGTCTTTATTTTAGAAAAAGTGAACCAAAGAGGTTTTGAAGATGAACCTTCTCTGAAGTTTAGTAATTGAAAGTCACCTTTATCAGTCATCGCTATACATGTGTTTAATCTTTTCACTTGTTCTCAGTTCCAGATGAAATTCAGTAGTTTTTGTTCACAGATTTACTACAGACTACGTTGTCTCACATACCGACAGCTAATGTCTCTGTGGCAAAAAATGTAGTGACGTGGAGCTAAATATAGCTGCCTAAAAGGCTTGACACACCAGCTCACAGGAAGCGCGAGATGAGAAGCACATTATTGACAAAGGCCCGTTCTGCTGCTCATCAGGAAATATGGAACATTACTCCCCTTCACAAATGATTTGCTCTTGGCATTTGGGAGGGATAAAAAAATCCAATATATTGGATTTGTGGGGGTCTATTTACAATGCATCAGTGTTATATAATTTGATGTGTTTCTACCACAAATAGTCTGTCTGTACTATTATTGCAATGACCACCACTTTGTTGATTTGAGGATTTGATCTGATAAGCCTATTAGAAAACAATTCCACATGCATTTGCCATAATTGCCATAACTGAAGCTTTAAGGCTGTATGGTCGCTGGAGATAATTGGAGAGCAAGTAAAAAGGGGTGATGTCCCAGGTGTGTTAGTGTCACTAAAATGCAGCAAAATCACTGGGACAAAGCAAAACAAAACTAAACAAAACATGGTGTCAGTCGAGAGGCCTCCAGCAGTGACTGTCAGGTAACAGACAGAATGCACGTAGGCTTTTTCCATCAGGATCTTTCGACCCCACTCATTCACACACATGGGCGTAAATGTGTGTGTACGCATACAACTCCAGTGTAAACAAAATCAAGGTTTAAGAAAAAGCCGGCTTTTCCATCTTTACCTTTCAAACGCTTTAATATATCATAATTGATTCATTATCTGCTGAACAAATATTTAACTGCCTGTGTATGTTGTTGTTTTCCAGTATTATTTCACTGTCACGTTCAATCATGACAACCAGAAGGCTTTGGAGCTGCGCACTGAGGACGTCAAGGACTGTGATGAGTGGGTGGCTGCTATCACACAGGCCAGGTACCTCTCACACATGACCTCTAACCTACATACAGACATTCAGCTGAGCATGGCTTTTGTTGAGAATTTGTGTGTGTATGTGTGTGTGTGTGTGTGTGTGTGTGTCAGACTGATATTTTAAAAAGAAATATACAACTTGAATCCTAACAACGCTAAAACTCTATAGCAGCTCTGTGAGGCTGTAATTAGGCACCGCGATTCTTTGAGAAAAATGCTAACATCAGCATGTTAACATCAGAATGCTAACATATACACAATGGAAATGTTCATGTGCTGATGTTTAGGAACAATGTCTACCATCTTAGCTGATAAAACACTAAGTCAACTAAAACATCAACTAAAATAACACCAAACAAAAAGTATTTGACCATAAACCAGATCTGAGAAGACTGAGAGAATCACCACCGTCATTAGGATTCTTCCCTATGGAACCACAAAATTTCGTTTATCTGATATTTGTCAAGCTGTTTCTTTCTGTGGTGAGCATTGCCATGCCTTCACCCCTTATTCTAATAGAGCTAAAAAAACAAACATTTGTGTTGCACAAAATGAACTTCCACCAAAATTATCACTGTTGTGATTTTCCTGCAATGTCAAAGAGCCATTGTATCCAATGGGAATCAAACTGGTATTTTTGGTGTGAAAGCCCTATTACACAGTAATGGAGATGAGAGTACTGACTCTTATGAGTCCCACTGGATTATTACATGAATTATTACTGTTCAGAAAACTATTATATAAAGAAATAAAATAAACACATTATTATTAAACTTAATGTATGGAGTCCTCAGATGTATAATGAGCAAAATGCCCCCTTAAGATCCAAACACAAAAGAGGGTCATGAAAGACAAGCAGTACAATCATTCAAAATGTCAGCAGTGTGCATTTGTATGGCGAAAGGTCAATTGATTGGACTCATTGAAGATTACATTGATTAGTACTCAGTCAAGGCAGCAAGAGTAAGTTGGCCTGTAAGCATGTAATACACAGCAGGGGAAAAATTGCCGATCATCATTTTCCTTTTTTTTTTTAGGTTTCTTATGTCTGGATCGTTGCCATATTCTAATGGTTTTCTTTTTTTTCTCTTTTTTTTCTTATTCTTTTATTTCAACAAATTTCTAGTTTAACAAGATGTTTTCCATTGCTGCTTCCATTATTAAATTGAAGCCCCTATTGAGCAGTCCTCACTTGTCAAGAGATATCCTGATTCAAAATACTTTGAGATCTGATTGACACCAGCTTGAAGGAATCGGCCTTCCTTTACACATAAAGTGTTGACTGGCTAATGTACAGAATTATTTCTCATGCAGAAGCAGCCTTTACACATGGTTTTCTAAGCCTGCAAGTATTTGAAGAATTGGAAGCATAACTGTGTGCTGTGTGGAAGGTCTGTGGCTCAAACATATGCTGATCAGAGGTCTGCTTTTGCTTTGATAAGTCTATGGAGAGTCCATGAAACATGTGTTAATGAGGTCCTTGCAATGCCTATGTGTGTGTGTCTGTCTAGTTACAGGAACCTGGCGACAGAGCATGAGACCCTCATGCAGAAGTACCTCCATCTACTCCAAATCGTGGAGACAGAGAAAACGGTTGCCAAGCAACTTCGACAACAGATAGAGGATGGGGAAATCGAGATAGAGCGACTAAAATCAGAGGTAACTTGCTTTGTAATTTCATGCTAGTAACACCTGTGTGTGCGTGTGTGTGTGTGTGTGTGTGTGTGTGTGTTTTACCTTACTGTGTGGTGTGCAGAGGAGACAGAGAGAGAGAAAAGATAAAGTGAAAGTAGACAGGAACAGAGGCTAAACACAGAAAGGGGGCATAGGACAACGGTCACAACCACAATGCTGTGAGGTCATGGCAAGCATCGAGTTTGCAGCACCCCTGTGACGTCCTTGTTAGAAACTGTTCAGTGCTTTGTATCCTAATTATTCAGTCTAAACTAGATCAAATGCATCTCTCTTTAATGTGCTAATGGCTCCAATAGCTCCAATTGAATTGAATGTTTTCAATATGCATGAATCAGCTTCTATTCTACCTGATAGTGCAGTCTGTACCAGAACATGATAATCTACTGTCTCACCTTCTATGCTAAAACGTGTTGTAGTAATGGATTTTGGTTGGTTTTGTTTCATTTCAGTCCTTTATTAAAAGCTGTTTTTCTCGAGTCTTTTCTTATTTACTGCCCACTATCCAAATACACGCGTCATCCTAATGGGAGTAAATGAAACAGGTTTGAATAAAACAAAATAGGAAACATTTTGATGCTGCTCATACAGTTAATTCATATATAATTTCTTTGATACGAGCTAATGGATGGCAACAAAGTTGAACAAAATGTAATTTAAAAATGCTGAATAAAACATTCATAACCATAATAAAAACATATAGTGGAGTGAGAGAATATGACCTGACCAAGTTCATGAGTAGGATTTTAAGAGTATAAGGTACTCGTCACCCACTGAGTGAATGCATCACCAGTTTGTGTTGAATTTCAGATTGCTGGACTGCTCAAGGACAACGAGAAGATCCAGTCAAATCCAGAGGTGCCGCCCAGTGAGGATGATACAGAGATCAAGAAGATCAAAAAGGTGAGATGTGACTGCTTTGTTGCTGTGCAGTTTGAAAACAGAAAGCCCAACTGTGTTTGTGTGCAGTTTTTCTTCATTAAGAATAACTAAAGCAATGCAAAGAGGAAGACCAAGTAGGAGAAGGGAGAGGTGAGACGGTTATAGCAAAGTTTGATCTGTTCCAGCAGAGATATGTATGGTTTCTGAAACAGCGTTTAAAACACTACATCATCTCCGTGCACCTGCAAGTTTTGATTTTTAACCTTAATTTATTCAGGAAAGCTTCATACTCACATTTATAGCAGGGCACTCCTCATCCACTACAACCAATGGCCATTATTATGAATACAGAGGCCCATGGGCACATAATCTTGGAGGGCCCCTGACTCCAATCCACTCTCCTCACACATATAAAGGATTTACACTGACAGGCTACAGCCTATGACTACAACCTTAAGGACAATATCAGCACCTGTAGATATAATCTATCATACAGGATTTACAATACATGATCGTAACAACAATACTTTCCTGGGCCAGCAGCAACAATATCAACATATCAGCCTACAAAGAACATACTGCTCTACCTCCAACAATACTTTTCTTATTTATGATTCAGACTCTTCTACCAATCTCTCTCTAACACACACACACACACACACACACACACACACACACACACACACCCCTTGGAGAGAAGAATGAGAGAAAGCCTACCTTATGAGGGTCTTCTTTCTGGACTTTCATCTCGAATACTCCTCCAACACATCATTAAAGTCCAAATGAGTTGACTCTGTTGCCAGTACTGATAAAGAGCCCGGGCGTTGTTGCCTCATCCTTGATCAGTTCATTTTTAATTTTCGCGATGTGGAAAACCAGGTAGAAAGTAATAAATTGTGGGGCTGCTATACTGGCAACCTCCTCAGGTGGAGATGACAGTGGGGCAGGTGAACAGGTGTCAGTCGCAGGGCTGTGGCTCTCTGACGCTCAGCTGAACCCAGTGGTTGCTGTTGCCTCACTGTCCTCCTCCTCTTTGACGTTAGCATCGTCCTCTCCAGTCTCTTTGCTAATGCTAACAAGCCAAGTAGCCGACTTTTGAACAAAGTGGAAACAGATAGTTTGTTCTTTAGAATTTCAGTTTCTCTGGGTCCTTTTCTTTTGTCTTCCTTTCTGAAGCTTCACTTCTCCAACGGTTGTTTTCCATGATGTTTTTAGATGTTTTCGCGACCAGACGGCTTTGCCACTAACACATCCATGCTAAATTCCCACGGTCACCACCTAACATAACCTTTGACCTGACCTCTGACCTAACTCGTGATCACCAGCAAACCGATCATAGTATTTTTTTTATTTGCAAATAAAGTAACTCTGCATTCATTAGTATTATTCATTGGTCATATTTCAACATACTTAAAATTGATTTATATGATTTGATCAAAAAAAGAAAAAGAAAAAGAAAAAAATGGAGTTTGGAGGCCCCCTAGAGGTCGGAGGCTCTCGCGCACCGGACCTGTGGATAATGGGATAATTATTATTTGCTATCCTTGTCCTGTCTTCAGCTCTACCAGCAGCTGTCTGCTCCTTAATAAACCTGAAGAGTTTGGAAAATGATGAGCTTAAGGCTAATTGTGCAGTTACCCTTAGCAACAGAGAGCGTTTTACTGCCTTTCAGCTCATTGTTTTGTTTTTTGCGAATCACAACTTTACTCTCTCAGTGCTCTCGTTGTTTCCACCTGTCCGAGTGACAAATTAGCTAGCTGGTGGACATAGCAGCTTAGCAACTAGCATAGCAACTTAATGAG
Organism: Seriola lalandi dorsalis; assembly: GCF_002814215.2. Lineage (NCBI taxonomy): Eukaryota > Metazoa > Chordata > Actinopteri > Carangiformes > Carangidae > Seriola > Seriola lalandi. The sequence continues at coordinate 1,386,661 of NW_019525027.1, forward strand.
TATTTAGCCTACTGTATTTCCCTCGGGAGTTGGTGAAGACCAAAACGGAGCTGAAAGGAGAATGAATATTGAATTTACATTTCTCAGGTCAGGAGAAACTTGAGTCCAAATGTTAATGCTAATGTCTGAAGGATGTGTAAACAGACAACCGTATGCTACATTCTCCACCGCAAGTTTTTAAGCTAATTATGTGCTAATATTGTGTTTAAAGTTTATTATGCTGCTCATTTACCTTGTAAAGTTGGAAATCTTTGTTTACTACCAGGAAGGGTTATCTACATCTTACAGGTGCTTTTTTTTTATTATTCCACATTATATAACATTTTACACATGGAGGTAAAGAACGATAATTGTCTTGTATCTGGGATATGTAACTCTTTGGAATCCACTTCTCCAGACCTCATCTCAGTTGTAATACTGTATATTATCACATGATGACATCAGTTGTAAACATGATAAGTGTCATACAAAAATTAGGTATCATAGTAGGTCAAGTAAAGTATCAGATTTTTCCAAACCTTATGTATGTAGGTTAATTTGTAAGCTTGTACTCTACACTTTTTCATCACAGGTACAGAGCTTCCTGCGAGGTTGGATTTGCCGCAGGAAGTGGAAGACCATCATCCAGGACTACATTCGTTCACCCCATGCCGAGAGCATGAGGAAGAGGAACCAGGTGGTGTTTAGCATGTTGGAGGCCGAGGCCGAATACGTCCAGCAACTCCACATCCTGGTCAACAACTTCCTGCGGCCGCTCCGCATGGCCGCCAGCTCCAAGAAACCACCCATCACCCATGATGATGTCAGCAGCATCTTTCTTAACAGGTGGCTGGTGGTGAGACTGGTTGTGATAGTGGTGTGACAGTCACAGTGAGCTGCCTACAGTTATGAACAGCAGCACATGACCGCTATTTTGCTTATTTGTTTTATCAGTGAGACCATCATGTTCCTCCACCAAATCTTCTACCAGGGTCTGAAGGCCAGAATAGCCAGCTGGCCGACACTGGTTCTGGGTAAGAGACACAGAGATGACCCCTCAGTCACCTATTCAGTTCCTTGTTTTTGTTGGGATTTGTTGAAGGATCAGTTCACCCAAATAGGCCCCAAAAATATATATTCTGTTTCACTTTACAGCTGACTTGTTCGACATCTTGCTGCCCATGCTGAACATCTACCAGGAGTTTGTGAGGAACCACCAATACAGCCTGCAGATCCTGGCCCACTGCAAGCAGAACCGAGACTTTGACAAGCTGCTGAAGCAGTACGAGGCCAAGCCTGACTGTGAGGAGCGGACACTGGAGACCTTCCTAACTTACCCAATGTTTCAAGTAAGATTCCTGGGATACAGTGTTGAGCATTATGTTAACTTTGCTGAAGTAATTATCTTAATGTGCTTAATGTGTTTTGCCTGCATGTTAACAGTAAGATTCATGTCAGTATCATAAAGAAATCCAGGGCTTTCTTTTAAATCTGATGCAACAATGGTGGCAGTTCAAAGTTTCAAACATCTGAGTTTGAATTTTATCACAGTTAAACCAACAAGTGTAATGTCTTTAAACACTGCACAGGTCCAAAATGCCTCATACCTCCATGCTTTAAAATCACATAGTGTTCTCTGACATATCACTTTTGAGTTGGACCTTTACAATAGTACCTCATTAGGCCAGCCAGCTTCATTTGAATGGATAGTTGTGTCCATTAATTGCTGTGATTTAAGCAGCTAGATTTAGGGTCTTTCAAAATTCTGACAATATTTGACACATCTTCTGGTTTGATTTAAACTGGACCAATGGTTTCAGGAAGATGGCATTTGAGTATAAAATGTTGACTGCTATTCATGGCTGAGGGCAGCAGGTGTGACATTTAAACACCAAAGTACATCATTATCTTTACAACTTTTACTTCCCAACTCCAAAGTGAAAAGTTGGAAATTTAAGGTTTTATTGAATATTTATTGAAATACTTCATAGTTTCAAGTGTATTAGTCGCTCACTGTTAAAAAGAGATCATCAAAGCTATAGTTAATGCAACACATTTGTATTGATTTCAGAGATGATCTTTCAGCCCTTCATGCAAATTCTAGACAGGCCTCATGACCAACTAATTACCAGTCAAGGGACATCAGAGTCAAATGCTTCTAAAAAGCTTTGAATGTTTTGACTTTTCAAAGTTTGAAGTTTACATTTTAACAGAAAAAGTGGTTTTAAGCATGTCACACTCCCTCTATGTCTCTCAGATCCCTCGTTACATCCTGACGTTGCATGAGTTGCTGGCTCACACACCCCATGAGCATGTGGAGAGAAACAGTTTGGACTACGCTAAGTCAAAACTGGAGGAACTTTCCAGGTAAATCCTCTGTCAGTCGGTCAAGCAATTGAAAATGTATTGTATGTTACATCTCAGTGTGCTTGATTGTAGGACTTACATTGTACACTCACATTAATTTTGCATTGTTGTTCATCATATCACTGTGTCAGTCTGAATGGCAGAGAGTGCTGATACTAAACATGTTGTTAGAAACACTCTCTGTTCTGGTTTACAAAACTGTTCCAAGCTAACTCTATAGGCGAGTAAATTGTATGTTTGACTGTAATTAAATCACCTGCAATTAAGAACATATTATGAAAGCATGTACACGACACAGGTATATCTACTGTATGAGATTCATAAAGCAATTTTGTCATCAGTCCTCTTAGATCAGGTAAAGTGATCATGGACCAAAGTGACAGTCAATACAGCTTTAACTGTGAAGTACTTGGATCCATGATTGTTTTTTGTCCTTTCAGAATCATGCATGATGAGGTGAGTGAGACAGAGAACATCAGGAAGAACTTGGCTATTGAGCGGATGATTGTGGAGGGTTGTGAAGTGTTGCTGGATACCAGCCAGACGTTCGTTAGGCAAGGTAAGTTTGTTTCACTGACAGTGAATAGATGACAATTACATTGTCAATTACATTACAGACAGGAATCTGAATGTTTACCCACACTCACTAACTTTGTAAATACTTTGTGCACTTTGACCTGCCAACACCTGATACAATGTCACCTAATGATTAAATGACACATCACAAAAGGTTTTTCGAAGGTTGGACACATCAACAACACCAACAACATCAAGCTCAAAGTCAAGGTCATTATGAAGAGCTGAGAGGAAATTGCGTGTTTTTCCTCATGTGTGTTTATATGTGTGCATGACTCCACAGGTTCTCTGATCCAGGTGCCGATGAGTGAGAAAGGGAAGATCACAAGAGGCCGACTGGGCTCTCTGTCTCTGAAGAAGGAAGGCGAGAGACAGTGTTTCCTCTTCTCCAAACATCTCATCATCTGTACCCGAGGCTCTGGAGGAAAACTTCACATCACTAAGGTACAGCAATATTGTAACTGAGACGGCATGGTAAAAAAAAAAAAAAAAAAATTATGATTGGCCCTCACAGAGCTTTGAAATACACAGTCATGAATAGAAAAAGTAACTAAGCTTTGCTAACGCCTACATTTTCTTTTCATTTTCTACATTTTCTTGTTTATTCCTCTTTTTTAAGAGTCTTATAGAGTAATCTGTCGTTGTATTTTATCCTCTCCTGTTAAAATAAAGGTTGTTGAATTTATGCTTTGCAGCCAAAGGCGAGCGGAGTGGCCAGGACACAGAGCACCTGGACTTTAAAGTGATGGTGGAGCCCAAAGACGTCCAGCCTTACACCGTCATCCTGGTGGCTTCATCCCGACAGGAGAAGTCAGCATGGACGAGTGACATCAGCCAGGTATGCCTCCTCACCTGTGTTCAAGTATTTAATACTGAATACTTTATGTTCCAAATAATCACACAGCAGGATTGTGAGGTGCAGATTTTACTTTGGCATGTCAGCAGTCATTAGATGAGGCTTTCACACATAAAGTCAGAGCTCAGACTGGAGGCTACAAACATCGAATGTTTCCTCCATATCATGAGAGGAAGCATAGAAGGGTAGCATTGAAACTTACTTAAAGTGACTAAACTCTGTGTTAATCTACAGATATTTTTGTTCAGTTAGTGTAGAAGTGAAAGTTAGATACAGCATCAACAATTATGGAGAAAACACTGTGCTATTTACATATTTCTTGAGTAGATTTTTAATCTTTACCTCAGCGTGTTTCCGTGGTTCCACGTTGGATCTGATGAATTTTGAGACAGAACATAATTTAAAGGATCAGAAGAGGAAAGCCCTTTGGTTCATGGCCTTTATCGCACCTGATTGTAGGGATAGAAACTTAACTTATGTATCATCCACAGGTTTGTGAACTCACTCACCCTCTTGTGCTTTTATACTCACAGCCCTTTCTCTGTCTCTTTGTTTGCATTATTACAGTGCATTGACAACATCCGCTGCAATGGTCTGATGATGAACGCCTTCGAGGAAAACAGTAAAGTCTCCGTGCCACAGATGATTAAGTGAGAGACGGACGCCACACAGCAATGCACATACATTATACATGCACAGAGAATGGAATCAGCATTACATAGATACATGACAAATGGATAAAAAATGCATGAATATATGTTCCCTAACTCAAACATATACCTCTATACTACTTCACATAACCTATTCCCTGGGCTCTAACCTTGACGATCACAACTACATGCCTAACCCTGAACTTTAGCCTTACTTTAAACTGCCCTTTAAACAAGTCCTCACACAGATAGAAATACAAGAGCAAAAACATTACAAAACCACCACTAGAAATTTTAGAGCCCCCCCCCCCAAGTTCAGCTCAACGGCAACTCTGACACAATAAACACAATCCTTTGCATGGTCTAAGGGACCCTGAATGATGGAGTCTCACTAGGAATCTGATCAACTTTTGGTGGTTTAAATGTATTAATCATCAAATTACTGTCAGAAAACTGCAAAAAATATATATATTTTAAATTATTTTTTCCTATAGGGGAAACATACCCCTTCCCATGTCAGTGTTTGTGCTCTAGCCACTAAGCTACACATGACCAGAAAATATCTACATACCACTTGGCTGCATAAGTACTGGAAGGCAAATCCCTTTGAGTAACATTCCTAACCCCTCTTGTCCTCCGACGCAGGTCAGACACCAGCTTGTACTGCGATGATGTTGACATTCGCTTCAGCAAGATGATGAACTCCTGCAAGGTGCTGCAAATCCGCTACGCCAGCGTGGAACGCTTGTTGGAGAGGCTGACCGACTTGCGCTTCCTCTCCATCGACTTCCTGAACACCTTCCTCCACTCTTACCGTGTCTTCACCAGCGCCGACGTAGTGCTGGACAAGCTCATCACCATCTACAAGAAGCCCATTAGTGCTATCCCTGCACGGTGAGTGATCCCCTGACTGAGTTGATTCCAAGAGGGTTACCAAAGTTTGAAGATTGAACTTCTGTGGTCCCTGTGTGTGTGTGTGATGTGTGTGCTTTACCGCATATTTCATAGTATGCCTTGTTTTAATTCCAGATCTGTGGGGAAGTTGACCACTCTAGACTATAGTTCATTAAAAGAATGTCTTTAAAGGAGCAGTCCAACATTTTGGGTAAATGTGCGTATTATCTTCTTGCCAAGAGTTACATGAGAAGAAAGAGACCCCTCTTATATCTGTCTGTTAAATATGAAACTACAGTACAATTAGGAAACAGTTAGCTTAGCATAAAGACTGGAGACAGGCGGATACAGCTACACTGGGTCTTTGCCAGGTGCCGCTAACGTTCACCATAATTAGTACATTATATTTTATGTCTCTCGTCCAAAACCAAAGTCTCTTCTGGTTGCCTAATAAACTCAAGGTGATCACTCAAGTCTTGTGCAGATCACAATACCTGGCCCAAAATTGTTCTGCCACTTAAAACACCTTAAATCCACAACTTGTCTTAACAAGTAAACAAGATATACAGACAATATAATACGATAATTAGTGAGTTTTAGAGATGCTTGTAGGCAGAATACTTACCCTCAGACCGAACTAGGCTGGATGTCTCAATTGAGATTAAGTTACAAATCATGCTAAGCTGCTGGCAGCTAGTAGCTGTAGCCATGGCCTATTTTCTGGACGGATACGAGAATGTTACCACCCTACATCTAACTCTCAACTAGACAGCGAACAAGTGGTACTTCCCAAAATAAAAAAATACTGGTGCTGGCGAGCACTGCTACAAAGACAGGTCGTATTACTCTGAATGCCAGTATTTGATGTGTGTCTTTTCAAACCAACATCAGACAACTAACTTTTCAAGTCCATCTAAAATGTGATCAAGCCTGTGTTGTATTAGTCCATCTCTGTAGCAGTGTTTGCAATTGAGATTAAGTTTTTTCAAAGTTATTGTAGTCCTTTTTCATGAAATGTTTTTTTATAATTTTGTCCATCACTGCACAATCTTTATTAGCACTGCTACACAGCAGAGCTAAAAATCCTTGTGTTACATTAAACTCCTCCGAGCGTCTCTCTGCGAGCCCAGTCCCTGCAGCTTGTCACAACTGAAAAAGGAACAAAGTTTGAGATTTCCACATGTTTTCTGCTGAAAATGCAGCAACAGTGCTGTAATGGTGCAGTGAAATGGTGGGACTTCCCTGGTGTTTGAATTTGTCTTGGCGCTCACTTGGACTGTCTGTAAGTACCTCATCATGCTATCATATCTTGTCCAGGTGAGAAGGGACCAGAGAGGAGGCAGTGAGAGGTCACACCGACACGTCGTCGGTCCACCATCACAGTTAATTGGGTCCTGCATCCACCCACCTCTCCCTAACCCCTCCTCTTCTTTCTCCTTCCTCTCTTTACCCTTTTCCATTCTCTCGCTTTTATTTTTCTTTCCACAAGTCTGACCATCCCTCTCTCCGCTGCACTGTCACCATGGCAACCCTTCACTCTGCTGCAGGACCCCACCCTCTCCTTCTCTCCTCATCTTCTCCCTCCCTCCCTCCCTCCCTTCCTCCCTTTCTCTCCCTCTCCCTTTCTCCCATCATCTGCAGCGGCTCTACGGTATTAAATATTGATGGTGGTGTTTTGCACCCAGACTCTCCTCTCCTCTCCTCCCCTCCCCTCCCCTCTCTTTTCCTCTCCTCTCCTCCCCAGTCCTCTCCTCTCATCTCCTCTCCTCTCATCTCCTCTCCTCCTAACCCTTACTTCTCTGGTTTCTCCTGCTAAATTATCTCTTCTCGTCTTTCCTCTTCCCCACTATAAATGTGTCCTGTCTTGACTTTCCAGTTTGCTTTTTGTCCGTTGTCTTTCTTATTTTCTTTTTGCCTCATCCTTACCTGCCTTACCACCATCCCTCTCTTCTCCACCCACCCTACCTCTTCCTTCCCCCATCCTCATATTTTCTCCTCTCATCTCCTTTCTTTTACTGTTTTGTGTATTTAGGCGAGGAGACCCAACATGGCTGCAGCTAACACCATACAGGGCTGGAGGCTTCCCATTCGCCCACTCCCAGCCAGCAGCCTTCACTGTGGTGGAATTCATATCCACTATGTTGCTCCTCTCTCGCCCCCTCCCTCTCTGTCTCCCTGTTATCGCCCCTGCTTTTTTTTTGCATTGCACCTCTATGTCTTTCTCCCACTTTCCCTCGCAGTCTCTATCTGGCTCCCCTTTTCACTCTGTTTCTCTCTCCCCGTGTCTCTGTGGGCCTCCCCTGGGCTGGTTGCTGTTGGCAGCACCCGTGCCTCCCACACTGTCACTTGACATGCTATTTATAGGCCTTCAGAGGGGGTGGCTCTCAGTGCAAGGAGGATGCTGTCTTAAACAATGTAGCTTAAATAAAAGAGGCAAGAGCTCCAGAGGAGCCCTGTGGTTAATGTGTTCCCTCTCTGCTTCTGTGTGCAGACACCAAGAGCACCACGCACCCCCATTTCTCCCCTTTCCACTGTCTCCTATTCAAGCCACTGAAATATTCACCCAAAGTGTTGTTTTTTAGAAGTGAAACTTCCTCTTGTTAATGTTCATCCTTCTGTCTTTTTCATGCGTCCTTTCATTTTCTCCTCTTTGATTCTCTCCTTTCCTGCAGTTCTTTGGAGCTTTTCTTTGCCAGCAGCCAGAACAACAAACTCCTCTACGGCGAGCCACCCACGTCGCCGCGTGCCAGCCGCAAGTTCTCCTCCCCTCCTCCTCTCTCCATCACCAAGACTTCCTCGCCCAACCGACGTCGCAAGCTTTCGCTCAACATCCCCATCATCACAGGGGGCAAAGCCCTGGACCTGGCTGCACTCAGCTGCTCTTCCAATGGCTATGCAAGCATGCACTCCACCATGTCACCCTTCAGTAAGACCACCCTCGACATCAACAAGCTCTATGTGTCTAGCAGCATGGCCAGCAAAATCCCAGACGAGGGTGAGCCCAAAGCCGAAGGCAAGGCTGACGAGTCTGTCCCCAACAAGCAAGGTCAGAATCACTGTCCAAGGGATTTTGCTCAGTTTTAATGAGGTTCTCGTGTACTGTGGCAGCAGCTTTACAAGTTCCACTGTCATGCTCATATCTGCTACTGTATGTATCCTCTGTATTCCATTGCGCTTGTGAAGCGGTGCTGATGTATATTTTGGTTATATAAAGGGCATAAAGGAAAAAATTGTTCATGGGCTTTGTAGTTTCCTCAGTTTTTGTCTAGACCTTTTGTTTTCTTCTCTGTCCCAACCTTGCCATTATCAACTCCCAAACCCCTAACCCAGTGGTTATGTCCTCACATTTCTTTGTCACACATTTCCTTTGCTCTCTGTCTTCTTGATTTTGAAACCTTTTTTTTTCTGTCCAGATCTGTCGGTGAGAGAGGAATGCGATGAAGACCCAAGTCAGAGTGACGAGGCAGAAGCTGAAATGTCTCCTCCAAAGTCCCCGTCAACACCTAAGAACGTCAAGTCAAAAAACTCTGGTACAGTGTGACTCCATCCTCAGCCATTGTGTTGTGACCCAGAGTTGTGCCTTTAAAGATGCTGTATGTCGAACACTTGTTTAGAACCTCTTGTGATCTACCTTTGAATCCCAACCCACCAGTTAAAAAAACAAATTAGTTGGCAAGAATATTAAGTAACTTGGCAAGAATGTAATAGTTGGCTGCGACCTGCCAACTACTGCCAGCGGAGTGTTTTGGCGAATGAAAATATAATAAAATAAGATCAATAATAATAAAAAAATAAATAATGATAATAATATGCTACATCCATCATTGAATACTTCTAAGGGTTAACCAAGGGGTGACTGAACCAAATAATATGAAATGAGCAGTTACACTGAAATGACGCAAAAATTTAAAAGTGCAAATTTCAAGTTGAACTGCACTGACCAGATTTGGAGGAGAAATAACACCATTCTGGCCTTTGGATTACCAGTTAGGCCGGATATTTCCTCACTGTTTAAGGGTCAACAGCTTGAAGTAATAGTTCAAAGTTTTGGGAAATGCACTTATATGCTTTCTTACCGAGAGTTACAAATATGAAGCCACCGCCAGCACCTGGTTAGCTTAGCTTAGCAAAAAGAGTGGGAACGTGGAAACAGCTAGTCTGGCTCTGTCTGAAGGTAATAAATTCTGTCCAGCATGTCTATATCTCACTAATTATTACGTCATAAAAGTTACACATTATTAGTTTTATGAGTACAAAGTGTAAAAACAACACATTGTGTTTTCATGGACGGTTATGATATGGACTATTTTTTGGTCCAGAGCAGCAATTCTGTCAAGTCTTATCATCACATGACGTTGCCAGGCAACCAGGGAAAGCCCAGGGAGTAGTTGTTAATTTGTGAACATGAAGAGGTGGTAGATGGACAGTGTTTGTTTGTTTGTTTTCAACAGAGCCAGGCTAGCTTTTTTCAATTGTTTCCAGTTTTTATGCTAAACAAAGCTAACTAACTACTGATGGTAGCTTCATATTTACCATACACACAGGAGAGTGGTACCAATGTGCTCATCCAACTCTTGCCAAGAAAGCAAATAAGTGTATTTCCCTAAATGTCAAACTATTTCTCGAATACATTCAACTTTGCACATTTTTCACACTGACATCTTATACTTCCAATTAACATTTCAAATACTGGGAAAAATAATAAATTGTAATTATTAGCAGGGAAAACTGTGTAAACAATTGCAAATTTTAGGTCTAAGCCATGTTTCTGCATTATACCAATATCAAAGGCAACAGAATGTGTTTTTACCATCGAACATGCCTCAGATCTAAAAAAGATGGACACTGCACAGTCAGCTTGTGCACGTGAGAAGTGTTAAAAGGCTGAGATTCATAGAGTTCAATAAATATAGCCACAGCAGACTTATAGCAAACTTTTTTCAGAAAACGACAAGTGTAATTATAGCCAAATAAGGTCTTGATAAAAACCACCCACAGCCTCCAAGCCCTCCCCATACTGCACAGAGAGGGAGCATCCACCCCGTGGGTAGTCAAGCACAATTCATCCCCAGTGTGTTCTCTTCCCACGGTGCTGGATACAAGGGAAGCCAGTACCTTGTGTGAGTAGGTGGAAGGAAACCTTGTACCTTAGCAACGATGTGCGTGTTCTTCTATACCGCCCCCGGCTGAACGGAGGAAGGCAGGGAGAAAGGGGGGGAGCGAAGGAGGCAGGCAGTGAGGCAGACACAGTGGAGTGTACACCGTCACTGCCACGAGCTGCAGGACACACTGTGCTGGGTCTGTTTTAGCTCTCTGTTGCCCTCTCCTGGTCAACAACTTATTTCGGTTATACACATATCCACAGCTCTTCACAAAGGGAATCGAATCACCTTAATCGCCACAGAGGCTCAGAAATGCCCACTAAAAGGATTGTAATAATGGTTTACTTCAGAAAATAGGAACTGTTTTAAATGTAGTGAAAGTTTATCAAAACAATAATGAAAAGTTAATTAGGGGTTTAACTTTACATCTGTGTTTGTTTCCCTCCTTGTAGAGTTTTCCCTGTTTTCCTTCAACAACGGCATGGTGGTGTCATCTTGCCGGGAGCTGGACAATAACCGCAGTGCCCTTTCTGCTGCCTCGGCCTTCGCCATCGCCACCGCTGGTGCCAATGAGGGCACGCCAACCAAGGAGAAGTACCGTCGTATGTCCCTCGCCAGCACAGGTCAGTCACATGAGGGCATGGTGCTTCTGTTGGCCATGACACAAGCTTCTTGAGGACTACCTTTACGTTTCCTGTGTGTGTTGTAATGAACTGTAATCTGATCACAGAAACGGTGACGAAAATCTGTTACAATGTGTTGCCTCCAAACACACATTGATGAGTTAACACGACTGTGAATGTAATATCTGGTTGACTTATCTAGCCTCACTTCTGGGAGAAATAGACATTTAGATTGTGACACATACTATAGATCATATCATTTTTGCTGCAAAGCAATTGTCTCATGACCACCGGGGGGGCTCAGACAAATTACAAACTTTACAATGAGTGCTTCCTTCATTTACATTCACACATCATCACATTCCTAATCCCATTACTTACATTGTCAGTATCACTTCAAGTACTTTAAGATTAAAGTCTACTGCACAGAAGCAGTAAAAGCTAAGGGGGGAAGCTTAGGCTAAATGTATATTTATAGTTCTTGAATGATGTTTCACTGGTCGTGAAGATTGTTATATCTTCTTTTTCTGAATCTGAAAGCAAAATAAAACATTAAAGAGAAATCATTTACATAATGATGATCTCATGTTTGTTACATTCGGTTTGAATGTAATTTTGTTAAACTGGTCCCAGGTTTTCCGACAGACCAGAGGAACGGGGACAAAGAGTTTGTTATCAGAAGAGCTGCCACAAACAGAGTCCTGAACGTGCTGCGTCACTGGGTCTCCAAACACTCGCAGGTACAGTTCACCTTTCCTCCTTTCCCTTTCTTAGTTTCTTTCCCTCTGTGCCTTTCCAGAAGAAAAACACTTCTGTAATGACACTGTTCTTGTTGTTGTTCCTGTGCTGGTCCTCAGGATTTTGAGCTGAACACAGAGCTGAAGATGCGGGTAATTGGTTTCCTGGAGGAGGTGATGCATGACCCAGAGCTCCTGACACAGGAAAGAAAGGCAGCTGCCAACATTATCAGGTTGATTTGCTGTTACCATCGCTTCATCGCACATACAGTCATATATTGCACGTCTGTTTGTCAGCACCCACAAGAAAAAAACGTTTCTGCAAGAATACCTCTGATGCCAACAGTCAGACATTGTGATAAAAACAGAAACTGGAGATACAGTACATCAACCCAGGTCTCGGCCTAAATATAAGCCCCAGTGGACTTACACAAAATACACCCGGACCCTGGCAGTGGAGCTTCAGAAAGTAGCAACTTTTCACTATTTCCTCTAAGCAACAAGTATATTCTGTTCCACTTGGGAAGACAGAACAGGTTTGTCCATTGGACCTGGCAAAACCAGTATGGTGTGCAAACTAACTAACCTGTCAGCATTGTTGCTAAACATTATAAAACTGTGGAGCTGAAGCCAAAAAAAAGAAAAGAACCAGAACTAAATACCCAGTGTGAAGTTCAGCACTTTTCATCGGGTCAGATCCATTTATGTGGATTTAGGTCACAGCGATTTTTGACAATACTGTCAAATAATGGCACTTTTGTCATTTTGTATGCAGGACTCTAACTCAGGAGGACCCTGGAGACAACCAGGTCACCCTGGAAGAGATCACACAGATGGTGAGGGAAAAATTACAAAAGCTTTTTTCAGTATAAAAAAACCTCTTCTTGAAATGACTGGTGTTACCTATAAATGATTTATGCTTTAGTTGTGATAATGCTTTTCACTCTCTGTGTGTGTGTGTGTGTGTGTGTGTGTGTGTGTGTGTGTGTGTGTGTGTGTGTGTGTGTGTGTGTCAGGCCATGGAGGACTGTAAGACTGAACCGTTTGAGAGCCACTCTGCCCTGGAGATAGCTGAGCAACTCACACTGCTGGACCACCTGGTCTTCAAGGTCATCCCCTACGAGTGAGTACACACACACACACACACACACACACACACACACACAGGCACGTAGTCTATAAAATAAAAAACATAGTTGGAGGGAGAGGGGAAGTGTACACAGTGAATGTTGGTGTGTTTTTCATTGTTGATTATTTGAAAACATTTTTTTTTCCACAGGGAGTTCTTTGGTCAAGGCTGGATGAAGAATGACAAGAACGAGAGAACTCCGTACATCATGAAAACAACCAAGCATTTCAACGATGTATGTGTTTACACTGATAGATAGATAGATAGATAGATAGATAGATAGATAGATAGATAGATAGATAGATAGATAGATAGATAGATAGATAGATAGACATTTTTATCATTATGTATTTTTCTCTTTTTTTGTTAGATCAGTAACAGGATCGCCACAGAGATCCTGCAGTGGGACGATGTCAACATGCGTGTGGCCGTGATCGAGAAATGGGTGGCAGTGGCCGACATCTGCCGCTGCCTCCACAACTACAACGCTGTGCTAGAGATTACATCCTCTCTCAACCGCAGCTCCATCTTTCGCCTCAAGAAGACCTGGCTCAAAGTCTCCAAGCAGGTATCAGTCATTTCTGACATGTTCTTCCAGCTATGAAGTTAACCAACTTTTGATAGGGGTCGAAGATTTTTCAGGTTTTAACTTTAGTCTTTTCCTAAACGTCCTGTCGCTGCTCCAGGCTAAGAAATAGTTCCAAGCATGTAACTCCTCATAAAATACAACATGTCATTTTTACACTTTGATTTTTCTTTGCGGAATCAACAAATGAGAAACACGTTGTCAATTTGTGAGCTTTAGCTTGGCTGGCAGGTAGACTTTTACCTTTTCATACCAGGCTAGCTTTTTCCCCCTCCTTCCAGTGTTTATGCTAAGCTAAGCTATTTTGGAAATGTCAAACTTTTAAACTATCAAAAATGAAACACAACATTTTGCAAGTGAAACAAAATAAATGGAGGCGAACAAGCTCTTAGAGAGGCTGTTAATGATAATTTTGAATAACGTTATCATCATACAACTCTTGTAAACAAAAAATTTCAACTATATTTCTGGTTCCTGGCAGTAACAGTTTTGCTTTGATCGGTTCTCTAGACAAAGACTGTGATCGACAAGTTACAGAAGCTGGTGTCATCAGAGGGACGGTTCAAAAACCTGAGAGAAGCTCTCAAGAAGTGAGTCTCCAACGCTCTTCTCTTTCCTGTAGCGTGATCACACAGGAATTAATTAATTCTTTGTTTTTATTGCTCTTTGTGTGTGCATCTGTACAATTTCCGTCTCCCTCTAACCTGTCTGGTGTCATCAGCTGTGACCCTCCCTGTGTTCCCTACCTGGGAATGTACCTGACGGACCTGGCCTTCATTGAGGAGGGAACACCCAACTACACAGAGGACAACCTGGTCAACTTCTCTAAGATGAGAATGGTATGGAACACCTGTGTGCTGATGTACATACGTTACATTAAACCTTCTACTGTTTCTTGTTTGTGTCTAGTTTCTCATTTGTGTTACTTTTCAGCAACCTGTGCATCTGTGTTCATTTGCTTATTGTCTACTGACCATGGCACTTGCTGAGGATACTGTCTGCAAGGTTAAATTTTATATAATTTTCCTTTCATTTTTCTTCAGATATCTCACATCATCAGAGAGATACGTCAGTTTCAGCAAACAGCCTACAAAATCGATTATCAACCAAAGGTGAGATTACATTTTACATTTCCAAGAGCTTAGTAAAAATAAACACTTGCATTTCAAGTTTAAGATGACAAAATCAATGACATTGTGCGCTCTTTATTCTAGGCTTCTGGGTGTAATGTATACCTGTGATTACTAATCAGTGAATGATAATGAACAATATGTAGTAAACCTTTTTTTCCCTTCCATACAACAACACTACGAGTTATTCATATGATTTCAGCAGATATCCTCATTTTAAGTTTTTTTTCTGTCATGTTTGCAAACCAAATAAAAACTGAGCAAAAATACTCAATCACCTGTAAAGTGCCTTGAAATAATATATTTTATGATTTGGCACTATAAAAATAAAATTGAATTGATTGAAACAAAGCTATTTTAGAGAGATATGACTTGCAGGCAGAAAACAAGAGAATGGACAGGAGCACACTCTTAACTCTGGTGCCTTTATTCCAACATACTGTATAAAGATCAAGTTTTTGGCAAACAGACTTGTCCTTTGTGAAACGAATCACATGCTCAGTTGGGCTCAGGGCTGACCAAAATTTTTCATTAAAAGCAAATTCACAAAGCAATAGAATCTAATTTTTAAGTAAGACAGGGTTAATAGGTCAGTTGGCTAATATAAATGAATGCCCATGGGCTAAATGTTATATATTTACACTAAAAGCAGGTGTGCGTGCTCTCATTCAACATATCCATTCTACATGCGAAGCCTGCAAAAAACAAGGACTCGTCCAAAAACTGCTATGATTGTTGTCTTTATTGCTTTAGGTGGCAAAGTACTTACTGGACGGTAGTACAGTGCTCGACGAGGAAAGTCTGTATGAAGCGTCTCTGAGAATCGAACCCAAAACTTCAACCTGAAGAGGATCTCTCTCTGTCAGCCCTCATATGGAGTGTACAGGAACAATATATCATAATGTACATATACTATTATTTGTATTAGACACAATAGGCTGTGCCCTTCTAGTATGTGCTCCCCAATGGACTCGTTGTGTATAATTGTTATTAGAGACTGAGTAGAAGCCCAGAGAGGTTTTATTTATATAGTTACAGAGTATTTATATGTTATTTATCGTCTGAAATACCATTTTATGATGAAGTTATTTTCAGCCACAGAATAAACAGATGAGAGAGTATATAGACATGATATTTAGTCACATCCTAATGGGAACACGCAGTGTAAAAAAGATTCACACAAGAGTCACATTTGACAACACGATCAACTCCCACTTTTCTGCTCAGATGTCAGAGTCAAGAGAGAACTAAACTTTATTTAAACCCCCCATACAGACATTCTGCCTTATTAGTACAGAAGCCATTTCTTCAGCCTCTTTGTCCTCAAGTATGAATCTGCTAATCCTCTCGCTGCATGATCGTTCATGTAAAGTTGTACTCCTTAAGAGTTCAGTCCTGGTTGATTTGAATTCAACCACTAACAATTAAAACTACTATACAGAGAGGTAGTTATTGAATGTAAATACATTGAATGGCTATTGCAGAAAAAAGTATCAAGAATGGGGTGTGATCTCAGAAAAATCTTAAAGATTTGAACTTTAACGTTTTGAAGTTAAGACATTTTCTTAGAGCTTTAACTCAGAGAACTAAAGGAGGTGAAAAGTGGGACTGCTGCAGTGGCTAAAGCTGAATCATGTGCTCAGATGTTTTATGTAGCCACTGAAACATGAAGACATTTAGAAGTGTCGGAGTCAGACTGACACACCCGCTGATTGGGACTGACCTGGAACACGTTATTAGTGTGGAGAGATGGGTTTTTATGCTTTTGCTTATTATCACCTTATTCCCCTGGTGGGCAACGTGATGTATATACAGTATAAGCACCGGGCAGTGTATGTAGCAGATGTATCCAATATTGAGCCACTTCAGGAAGTTAAATTCTCAGCTTTTACACTCAGTGAGAGCATAGTTTTTATGGTTAATCCTCTTTGGCCAGTGCATTATGGTTTTGCCTTAATCATGAAATGGATTATATACCACAAAAGTATGTAAACTATTTTGTTCTACGATTTGCCAATGAAGCAGAAATATTTGCTGTGTACAATATTATGTACAGGCAGTCCGATGCATTTCCTAATGTGCAATGTGTTAAAAACATATCCCTTGAAATGTGTTATCCTTATGATCGTTCAACTCTGTAATAACTTTTCTGTGTATGATACTTTAAAACAAATGTTGAAAACAACTTATAAGTGTAACACATTCTGTATCCTGTCTATTCCAATGTGTTAGCAGGAACTATACAGTAGTAATATTGTGCTTATTCTTGGAATATTTATATGTATTTTTTACAGGCTTTGTATAGAACAACACCTAAAGCTTAAGTGGCAGGCATGTGCCACTTTCACGTGTTTAAATCAAATCTATATCTAGAGCAGTATGTGTACTGTATTTAAACCCCACCCTTGCACATGAATCTGTATCCTCTAACAGGCACATCAAATGTTTGCAGTGAGCAATACCCAGTGGTATGAGAATTATATTTCAGTCTATTTCAACAGCTTGAGTAGTATTTCCAGTTTTGTATAAAAGTGTATTCTTTCCTGATTACCTCTTGTTAATAAATCTATTCTTTCTCAGGGGGAGAAGTGTCTTGAATGTTGCTAAATGTTTTTTTTTTATTTTTTTTTATACTGTATTAGCCCATTTGGTTATAGCTTTGCTGGGGGAAGAATAGAGGCAGCGGGTGTTAAGTAGTCTTTATAAAAGGAGGTCCAAGTCATGTGACGCCCTCTAATCTTGTCGGAGCTTATGGGGCAAGTATGGCGCTTACTGTTGTTTGGTTCATCACCTCCGTTCTTAGTTTTGTTCATTCAACGCCGTTGATATTACTCGAAGGTGAGTAAAGACTTGTGCAGTGTGTCGCTTGTTTTTTTCCCGTTCAGTTTCGTTAAATGCCAAATTTTGCTGTTTTCTAAACGTCTCGCTGAAACGAATTTCAAAGTTTAACAGGTTTAACACTTCATCTTAATGTTTCCAGCAAAAAAAAGTTTCCACAATATCAAAGGTTAGAACATGATATATAAATATATCCTATTTATCCAACTTAAGCAGTGGTGGAAGTTATTCAGCTCGTTTACTTACTACTAATATACTGCAATATAAAAATACTCCATTACAAGTAAAGGTCCTGCATTAGAAATGTCATAAGTAAAAGTAGGCTACGTATTAGCTAAATGAAGTTATAAAAGTAAAAGTGCTCATGATGTTAAAAATGGTGCCTGTGAGTGTTAAAATTATATTATAGGATAATCATTGTTGCATTCATGTGTAGTAGGATATCATAAAACTGTGTTTGGCAAGGTGGAGCAAATTTGAGCAATTTCATAGTTTAACCGGTAGTGCTTATTTTAGCATACAGCACATTTTATAAGCTAATCATATGATCTGTTAAATATTTAATTTTACACATTACAAGTATTTGCCAGATAAGTACAGTGGAGTAAAAAGTATTTCATATTAACTCCCCTGATTTGTACTAGCCTAAACTGGAAAAAAAGTAGCATGAAATGGAAACACTCAAGTACTTCTAAGTTGTACTTGTGTTGAGTAAATGTACTTAGTTATTTTTCCCCACTGATTATAAATGATGACAACTTCAGGCCTAAATTTGAAAGTTTGAAATGTTGAGTATCAGGCTGCTTTACTTACTGTGGGCTTCATTCTGTGTCCCATCAGAGGAACATCGATTCAAACAGTGGATGTCACAGGTAGGTTCATGATAACAAAGTTACTGAAAATGTACACTTAATTGTCCTATAGTTTGCTCTATGTGTATACTGTTATATCTCTCTTTTTGACGTACAGCACAACAAAGTTTACGACACTGAAGAGTATTACCACCGGCTCCAGATATTCACTGACAATGAGAGAGCAGTCGATCATCATAATGCTGGGAATCACTCCTTCACAAGTACAGTACAGAACTATCTCATAATGTTGAATGTGTAGATTATTTTAACAGAAGATGACCTGCCAATTTTAAAATGATGTGTATCATTGAGTTATGAAAGGAATGCTATTCTCACACAGCTGTTCATTTTCACATCTAGTGGGCCTGAATCAGTTCTCAGACATGACATTCGAGGAATTCAGGAAATTCTTCCTTTTATCAGAGCCACAGGTCTGATATATTGTAACACATTTCATTTTATGCATTCAAATTTTTTTTGGACTTCCTTTGCCATGTTATGATTCTGGTCTCTTGCAGAACTGCTCAGCTACTAAAGGGAGTCACGTCAGCAGGACAGGTCCTTACCCTGAGTTTGTGGACTGGAGGATGAAAGGCAACTTTGTGACTCCCGTGAAGAATCAGGTATCATGATATGGTACAGGACAGGCAAAAAAAGTCCCACCACAATTTAGTGAGAGAATCAGGAAGCATCAGTGTTTATTATCAGTCATCAGAGTCACTGTGGTTTTCAGTGCAGAAACACTCTTTGTTTCTTCTATAAACCACTTTGATTTTACTGTGAGCACTGAAAAAAAGTTTCATTTACAATTAGTTACATTAATCAAACCTGATGTTACATCATTTTTGGGGATGTGACTTAGAGAGTAAATGGCCAAAATTGCAAGATAAATGTGTCAAAGACAGCAGAAAAAACAAGATGGTGTTGTCACTGCTTTCTAATGTGGTAGTACATCATGTAATAGAAGTGGGATATCTTAGATTTGCTTAAAATGGTGCTCCAGCAATTTAGCATTGCTCCTCTATACAGTTTGGGAATGTGTGATATTAAACAAAAAAAATCTAAATTGATGTAGCAGAGACTGAGATATATTCTGTGCTCTGAATCCAATATTTTCCCATCATGCAACATGAGCAGCATTGTGAATGCTGAAAGTTTTTATTTTTTCTCCATAGCCTGCACCAGGTTTGTAGCACAGGGGACGTTTTACAACTGTTTTCACAAGCAATTTACATTCACGTGTGAAGTCCGTGCAGTGACTTTTTATCATAAGTGAATTATCAGTTGTTTGAGTTATGTCGTGTTTGCGTCTTTAGGGTCACTGTGGAAGCTGCTGGACTTTCTCCACCACTGGCTGTTTGGAGTCAGTGAATGCCATCGCCACTGGGAAGCTAATATCTCTGGTAAAATCTGACTATTAT
This sequence comes from Seriola lalandi dorsalis, assembly GCF_002814215.2. Lineage (NCBI taxonomy): Eukaryota > Metazoa > Chordata > Actinopteri > Carangiformes > Carangidae > Seriola > Seriola lalandi. The sequence continues at coordinate 1,406,403 of NW_019525027.1, forward strand.
TTAGTAATGCTCAACTCATTCATTTAATAGATCTAAAGGGCATGGACAAACGTGTTAACACTATCACACTCATCATCAAGAGGAATCCACTTTGGGGGTAGGAGACAAATAAGGCTGTGACTTAACCTATATGTGCGTGTTGTCAGCAGTGCAGAGGACAACTGTTCGCTCTTGAGCAGAGAAATGTGATGGGGTTCAGAGCATAAAGTTTCATTAGGTGTAACAACAGCATAGCCGACTTTACTCAAACCCGTGGCTGGATCCTTGGAAGAAGAGCCGTCCACAAACAGCCTGAGGTCAGCATGACGCGGCGTGCATCTGGGAGATCTGCTTTGGGGCTGCACACATGGTTAATTGGATTAAGGACAGTTCAATGTTTCACTGTGATGTTTGGCATTTTAAGCAGATTGTATTGTTTGTTAATCAACATGCTGCTGACAAATGTGCAGTCTTTTGTTCAAGCAAAGTCACTGAGACAGCATGAGGAACTAACAAAGCTGAGTCTTGGACTTTGAATCCACTGTAGTTATTAAGACTAGATTATGACCATTGTCAGCCACATGTTACACCAGTGCCGTTGTGTCTCTTTAGGCTTCCCCTGTGGAAGAGCAGATCATGAGGTCATCAACATACTAGAGGGGTGCACTCCCCCCAGGTAGTGTTAACTGCTCAAGGTTTCCCTTTGAAGCTGCGTTGTAAATGGTTGAACTCCCGCAAATCCTCGACATAACCAAGTGAGCGTAAAACTTTTGCCTTTAAAGGAGAAAGAAAAGCAGTACTGAGAATCTTTATGTATACTGAAAAAGTATACTGACTGTTGTTTGCCAGCGCAGCAGTTGAAAACCACTTTGGGGGTACCTGTGACAAGAGTGTGTGTGGACTAGGAACATTTGGTGTTTGAGCAAGAACTGCTGCTTTAACTGCTTGCAGCTCTTGAGTTCTGACTGGAGACATCACACATGGAACGATAATGCCTGTTGCTAGCAAAGAGTTGAACATGAGTGTTATACCTTCAAATGCTTCAGGTTTAAATTATTATTTTTCTTTGCATGGCCTATAATCAGATCACTACAGGCCCTGTATTTTTAATTAGGCCTATGTCATACTCCCTCTGTGCTCACAGTGTAGGTGGGACTTCTGAGAGCTCTGGTGATGAGACAGTTAGCAGAGATTACCGATGTGTGTATATGCGCATGCTCTGTGGTTGTACTGTAGGTATACACCTCTTTTGGCCATCAACTCATTGTACACAATGTTCTGTACGTGTTCTGTACAAGCGCTGATTGTAAAATACCTGTGGTATTCCTGTCTCCTCCCACTGCTGTGTGTTATTGCAACTACTCATGCATGGTCCAAGATCCTCCTACTGTCTCTGCTTGCTCTTGGCGGCACATTGGCTGCAACATTTTGAGGTATTTGGTCAGTTGAGCCGGGGCTGTGACAGTGGCAGTGCGGATATCAGTTTTCAAGTAAAGCCATCTTACAGTCAACTTATCTGTTACAAAATCCTCTCTGAACCATTCTTTCTCAAAGGCCCTGTTCAGACCCCGCGTCATGTGAGATGTGCATGGTGTAATGGAAATCAGTTTCGGCTACTGTAGGTACTGAACATCCTGTCCCTGCATGCAGCTGTGAGCTCGTTTAACTGCCAGTCATACATGAACAGCAGTTCAAGTATGATTGTATTTTACTGTTTGTGGTGTATTTTCTGCTAAATTCATGTTTTCTTTTGACCTGAATTCCCTGCTCTGTGCACATTAAGAAAATGTCAAGACGTCGCTTCAAATCCCTTCCTGGAAGATTCATAGGGCAGCATGGAGAAAATAAGTGTTTGAGTGTTCGAGAACTTCACCTTCAACTTCAAAGGACAACATTGTCACCAGTTGTTCTTTTTTACAGTATCACCACTGGCTCCTATGCCACTGCCTCTCATTTTTGCAGCAGGATTCAAATCAGTTGATTTATTTACAGATACTGTTTTGACTATGGTCGAAAATGCTTTGTCCTACTCTGACTTATACATTTCATACGTTGGCTGCTGTGAGTGTGTGTCTACTTCCTGTTTCTGCTCCAGTGCCTGCATTGCATCTTGAACTAATTGATGTGTGTCAGTGTTTGTGTTCTTACTGTTCTCTTTTGTCCCTGTATCTGTCTCTGACCCCGCACACTGTCAGTCCTCACAGGCGCCATGCTGCTGAAGCAGCTTCGGTGATAGCTGCTGTGGTGGTTATAGAAGGCTATGATTTCAAGCATATTGTTTCTAACCTGCAGATTTTAGGTTAGGGAGTTCTGATGCTCTCTCACTCATATCCTTATCAATCCAGGGTCGAAACACACAGGTTTGTCCTTGATGTCCCGCCATTTGAAACATTAGCAGGTTATAGGAGGCTGCAGGAATGAGTGAAGAAGATGGAAGTGTCCCCCTGTGGCCTCACCTAAAGCTAGTTTGGTAAACTAGAGCGGTTGCCAGGATCCCTCTGTCTTTCTTGTGTCCTGCCTGTGGCAGTTCTCCTGCCACGAAGCAATTGTGCAGGTGGTGGTGTAGCTGTAGCTGCTGATTCCCTTGCTGAGTGCTGTTGGGCAGGAGCTCATTGTGAGCCAAGATGTCGTATGGATCACAAATCAGGAAAGTAATGTGGTGTGGCAGCCCTCACCTCCTCCTGAATCCCCAATCGTTTCTTCTTCCTCCTGCCTTTTTCATGTGGGCTGGCCTCTTCTCCTCTCCAGGGCTAGACGGGTGACAATGGTTGTGACCCCAGTTAGGAAGGTGTCGTCGGTGAAGGTATTGGTAGCTTGTCAGACGCCCCAGACTCCTGCCTGCTTGCAGCTTTTCCTCCTGCAATGAACCTGACACTGGTTCACTTTCAGCATCCCATCCTTGTTACCAATTTGTTGTGGAAATTCTAAAATAGAGATTCCCAAAAGAGAAGTTTGTCTTTCTTGTTTTTTATTATAGCATTTGTGCAATCAGACCTGTGTGGTGAGATTTGAAGGGATCCACTTTACATTGTGTGGCTGTACCTATTCCTGTGTATAAAGGCATAATGCAATTTGTTTATCTCCATTTTAGTCTGAGCAGCAGCTGATAGACTGCGCCAAGGACTTTAACAATCATGGATGCCTGGGGTAAGTTAGACGTTTATATGTTTTTAAACTTACATTAATTATTAGAATACTTGTGTATAAGGCTTAACCAGTTGTAGCAATAACTGATCGGTCTTCAGTGAAATAACAAAACATCCTGGTTTGTTTCAGTGGGCTTCCCAGCCAGGCGTTTGAGTACATCAAATACAACAAGGGTCTTATGACAGAGGAGGACTATCCCTATAAAGGCCATGTATGGCTTTTCTGGAGTAAAGTTTATATATATACATGCATACATATACATACATACATACATACATACATACATACATACATACATACATATACATATATATATATTATTATTTTTATTTATCTTAATAAATACCTTTACTTCCTGTTTTAGGATGACACTTGCCATTTTGAGCCTGCACTAGCAGCTGCTTTTGTCCTGGATGTCGTCAACATAACAAGTGTGAGTTAAGCTGTGAAGTTACATTGTGTAAGACGTTGTACAAGTGCCCTTTAAGAAATCCCTGCTGGGTCACAAAGTTACAGTTAACCATGTCAATGCTGGTAACTTTATAAGAAGTGGCCATTTTTAGTATAGACACATTATTTTCTTACAATAGTGTGTCATACCCCTGTGAATACTTGTTACAGTCTGATATACTACATTGCTAACATTTTACCCAAAATGCAATGAATTTACCTCGTAACCAAATCTGTTCATTTTCATATTAAAATTCCTGTATGTGTGTGTATGTTTGTCCATCCACAGTTTGATGAAAAGGCCATGGTCGATGCTGTGGCCAGGCTCAATCCTGTGACCTTCAGCTTTGACGTCACGGCTGACTTTCTGCACTACAAAGACGGTGTTTACACCAGGTGAGACAAGACCTTGACAACTCAACAATCAATCAGAAATCTGCTTACATCCACAGTAGAGCAAATACTTTTTTCAAACTTTTTTTACTTCAACTTTTTTTCTATTGAAGTAATTACAATGATAATATTGGTTGCATTTTTAGCTCTGTACATTCAGCATTCATATATTTTTGTTGCTTTTTTTGTTGTATTCCCTTTGTTACCCATCCACAGTATGGATGTCTGGAACGTGTACATCCCTGAGAAGGAACTATTCATGGACTGACAAGTGCTTGTGGTTCACATCACTACAACTTTCTGCCCTTTCTCATAATAGTAACTCAGATGTGATAACATTTCACCAAAGTTTAATGTTTTGGACTTGATAGAGACAAATGAGCCAGTTTTTAATTATTTAGATTTTATTCATTTTTCTTCAGTTCTGTTTCACGGGTCGATCATGAAAATATTCACAGAAACAACTACACATCTTCGCACAGGCAGGATGCGATATGATATTGAAGGAGGAAAGCAGCCCACTCACTCTGCAAAAAGACATGCACTCTGTTGATCTAAAAGTATCACTGTTGTCTGTTTAGCACCCAGTGTAAGAGCACAGCAGACAGGGTGAATCATGCGGTTCTGGCTGTGGGTTACGGCACTGAGGAGAACGGCACGCCATATTGGATTGTGAAGAACTCCTGGGGCACAGCCTGGGGAAAGGACGGGTAAATATAGTCTGTGTGTGTATTTCAGTGTGATGACTGGTTACTGCTTTCAAGGACCATGGATACCTTTTATTTTTATTCCATCAGGTATTTTTTGATTGAGCGAGGAAAAAACATGTGTGGACTGGCTGTATGCTCTTCCTACCCTCTACCTTCAGTCTGAGGAGCAATGTGGCAACTGGAGTGGAAGACTGATGAAACAACCTTAATGGAAGGGAAGTTGGTGTTTGTGATATTTATGTGTTTTCACGTTTCCTGAAGAATCTTTGTGGCTGATCCAAGGACTTGACATAAACTAAGGACTCAAAACAGAAAAAAGAAAACATAAAGCCAATTATAAGAGGAAAGAAATGTGTCAGCTCAGGTGTTAAAGAGCTGTAATTTGGCAAAAGCTCTTGGATTGTGACTAAATATGAACACACATAACTATCTTACATCAGAAAAAATTCAGAAACATATTTTATATGCCAGAGGGTGTGGACTAAACAGGGCAGCTGTCATGATGGGGCTGATTGAACAGTTTGTGTTCATTCCAGCAGTATGTTCTTTCCATTCAGTCTGTCTCATAATGACAAGTCAGCTCTTCCCATAACAGTTTCATAATTGTAAGAAGTCGCATCAGATCTGGTTGTTTGTCAAAGTGTCCTTACTTGGTTTAAATGTATTCTGCATAATGTTTCTTACAAACATTAAATTGATTTTTACTCTCTCAACATTACCGTGTTGTGTGTTTTCTGTTCTCCTTAAGGTCAGAAGTTGTTTTCATTTGATTTGGGCTGCTTTTCCAAAGCCAAAAATATTTGTTTTGTAGTAACAAAATGACATTTCATGTTCATGGTTTTCACAAAATACGCTGTTCTTTTTTTATTACACTTTTATTACATATCACTTTACATTGAATGGTTAAAAACGAATGCTGTTCACCACAGTGAGTGGACAGTGAAAAATACACGTAAACTAGAATAAAATACAAAACAGGTTTTCATATTTAATGAAGGATAAGGGAACACATCTTGACTTGCGCGTCTGCTTACTGTCACTGCTGTTGCCCAAATCTGCCAAAAGGTGGCGACTTTATCACTGACTGTGGAGGCCGAAGCAGGAAGCAAGAGATGAGATGTCAATCAAATTGAAAGGCGTTCATTGGTTGTTGACAGCAAAGAACAACCCCTTATTCTAATGACGTTCTGTTTTCTAACCAATGAGCTGCCGGGATTCTGTTTCACAACATGGGGGGAGGGGCTAGTTACAAAACATCTCTAGCATGTGGCGCCAATAGTTCCACTACCCTCAATCATCATCACAGTGACTAGCGGTGAGTGCATATGTGAAGTACTCGCATTTCTCTCGAACAAATAGCTCTTACGAATCGTTGAAAGTGCACTAATATGTCGACGAGGCGAGCAACAAGGGAAGCTGTTGTGAAAGTACAACTGGTGGTGAGTTTTTCGAGTTTTGTGCTTGTGTTGGCTTGCCGCTGAATAACGTCATCTTTAGCTGTTTGTGTTTATATGATTTAACATTAAGGTAAACATCAGCAAGCATATTTTTTGGCGTAAATTCAGTGTGCTCCCTAAAATTTATGCTTCTTTAGAAAAGTTGAATTAACGCATTAGTGTACGTCAGGTGTTACGTCCGTTGTTAATAGAGCACACCTTGCAGGAAAGGATCCCTGTGAATCTCGAGGAAGAGGTCCGACGATCATCTCGAAATGTGTTGGCACCTAAACGCTTTCAACACTCTCCCTCAGCTGAAACACCCAAGAAGAAAACGGTGAGAGACAATCCACAAACACGCAGAAACACCAATAAGTCATTTTGTTTTGCTGTTATTAATTCCAACGTTTTCTTTACAGAGAATTAAAACGCAGGATGACAAACACACCCAGAAGAAGACACTGGACCTTAAGGAAGAGGCTGCTGAAAGTAGTGATGTGGAGTATACATCTGTAAGTGTGAAAACCCTGCACAATTAATCATACACACCACCATTCTTGTCTTGCATGTGACAAGGTATTCAAAGTTTCTACAGAGTGTCAGTGCTATGTCTTTGTGTAACACAGAATGGACATGGAGGACTTTCACCATATGAACTGGAGCGACTGGAGAACATCAGACAGAACCAAGCCTTCCTGTCATCTATCAGCTTATTCCAGGTAGGTATACAGGTGGGATCCTCAGAGCCGCATGGGTTGACCATGTCTTCATGAATGTATGGACACTTGGCTGTAGGGCTGGAAGATTTGCTTTTACAGACATTGTGAATCCCTCACTAATCTGACAATACTCTCATGGCAACTCTCAATAAATATATACAGTTGTGTCTCTTGAATGGAAAAGTGGCCTCAGACTTTTGGACGTAATTAATTATTTAATTAAAATCAGAATAGCTACAACACCTAATGTCATCCAACAACACGCCCAACCATCCCAGAAGTCACAATCTTTGACTGGTGATACTTTGATTAATCCAGACAAACATAGCACAAGAAAGGAAATGGAATGTAGTGAGTCAGCATTAATGAAATTAAGTCATTAGTTAAAAATTACCCACATCATCAGTTTGAATTTAAGACATTATCACAAGCCTTACTTGGTTTTAGTTATATTTCAAAGGAAGCCTTGGATCAGCCTACAGTATCAATAGTGTGCTGTAAATAGTATAACCTTTAAATTCTCATTAAAGTGAGGCCTGTACTAACACATCCCCTCAACAAATCCATCCAAACGAATTGGATCCTTTGCGTACATGAAGGGAAGTTGTGGGTCAGAGTAGCCTGTTTGTGTGTATTTTGCACAGATAAAGAAGTTCTCTACGGCCATCTTGTGACTCTTTCCTCTTGCTGTCATTGAACCCATAGGATGAGTAATAACTATTGTTCTTTGTCAAAAGGCCACAGAGGAGCTCAAGGAGCTGACACGGCCAAAGGCGTCACAGAGGGGTCTCATGAGGTACAGTTGGCAACAGTAACAATAATTTCTGAATAAAATATTTCGTGGGAGGGGGTGCATGGCACCTGGCAGGAACGGTGAGATATAGAAGTGGAGTGTTACAGAGAAATTTAAAACCTGTAGTGACCAAAACACAATAGTGAGTGTTTTGCATGTTGCACATGTGTGAATTACGCTCACCTCTGGCTGAAAGTAATTGATTTCTTGAAAAAAGTCCCTAAGTAAAAATGTTACATCTTTTTCCATCTTTTTAAACATGAGGGTTTGTTTTTTCTTTTTTTTTTATTTCCAATTTCATTTGTCTGTGTGTTAGTTTCAAAAGTCAGAAAACTTCTTGACGTCACCATAACGCTGAGTTTCTGTAATGGCAGGTCACAGGCTGCTGCTAAAGAAACGCTGCCAGCTCGCAAATCCCTGCGTCTCCAAAATAAAGAGGCAGAGATCCTGACACTTCCCCCTGAACCCACGGGCATGCTAAGCCATAAAGAGGTATAGCTTAATATAGATAACTGTATATAATGTATATCATTGCTGTTGGGTGGAAAGCTTGCATGTCCAAAACTTACTTTTCAGGAAATGAAAATCTTTTTAAAATAATTGAATTCGTCACAAGCTCTTGTTAATACTCTTCATTGCTAAAATAGTTAAACTCACAGACAGACTTAAAAGGTGACCAATACCAATTATGGAAAAAAGGATGAAATATGGAAATAGGAAGTTTCTGCCCAACAGCTACGATATGCTCTGTATTATGACTCACTTCATGCCACTTCACTGCCGTTTGTGTCTCAAGCATTTCCTTTTCTTGCTGTTCTTTTTCTATTTATTTCCTGGTTTTGTTGCTCATTGTAGTTGTTTTACTTGCTTTAAAGTTTACGTCACTCAAAAAGTCTGCTGGCCCTCTGCCCATGAATCCACTCAACATGGAAGAGGGAAGCAAGCTGCCTTCACAGCTTCCTGACCTGTGCTCTGAGGTAGGAGTCACCTTTCTAGACCAGTGTGATGTTTGATGTTGGTACATCCCTGAGATTCGTCTTATCATATTTAAAATTCAGCTATCACAATCGCTGCAATAGTCTGCACTATGTCTGCTCTCCTGGCACAGTATAACAAAAAACACTTTGAAACTTTAAGGAACTGACATAAAGTAAAGTTTATACTTATTTTTCCCATTCATTTGATTGAAAATAGTAAATACATGCAGTGATGTTAACTGTTGTGCCACCAGCACAAGAACACAGATTAATACTTAAAGCTGAAATGTTTTTGGAAAAACCCAAAAATAAGATGTGCAGCGTTGCATCTTTGTTGGTCTAGTAATTGTTGTTTACTTATGTAGCTTGTGAATAAATTGGTAAATCTTAAAATTGCTTTCTTTTCATAGGACTTGACAGAAGAAAAAAAGGTGGAGCTTGATGTGAAAGAGTAAGATTTAAAGTTTTTGATTCTGACATTTCAGTTAAAAAAAAAGCCACGGCTCCACCTCTGAGGCCATATGAGTTGCTTTGAGACTAATATATTGGTAAACACATTTTTTTGAAAACAATTGAACATGTTGATACTGGCGGACAAAATCTACACTGGTGTCTTGATGCAGGTACAGCTCAGCTCTTAAGAACATGAGGATAACTGAGGACAGAGTGGCCAAAGTGGTGAAGGATCGCATCTTCTCTGCTGCTTTCCACCCCTGCACCAGCAGCCTGTTGATGGCCGCAGGAGACAAGTGGGGGAAGGTTGGCCTCTGGAAGTTGGTAGGTCTTTTTTTTTTTTTTTTTTTTTTTTTTTTTGATCTGGCCTGAATGTTGTTGAAAGTAGGTATTTGATCACTAGAGGGCAGGGACTGTGCTCAAAACAAGCTCATAGCAACAGGCCTTGATATACTTTTCTAACACTTGAGTAAGAAACAACAGAGCTACAGGAAAATGCCGTCATAGATGCATTTCTCACCACCTGTTGGTTTTTAGAATTGTATTGGTCCACCAGCTTGTGGAAACCAGGGATTTTTTGGCTTTTTACACATTTGACTTTTTTCAGCATCGACTCATTTACTTAATCTCCCTTTCATCTTGCCCTGGTCACGTTGTCTTTAACCTGCTATGTATTATGAATAAAAATAAAAAAGATAAAATTCCTGGAAGCAGAGCACTGGTTACTGGACACAAAGTCCCTTTAAATGTCACAACCGTTTCATATGTTCGAAAGCCACATTGGGAACTGGCACACATTTGCTGCATGTGTCAATTCCTTCAGAGTGGTGACTGGGGTGATGATGGCGTGCTGCTCTTTGAGCCTCACACTCGTCCGGTGGGCTGCATGGCGTTCTCCAGGGCTCATGCCACACACCTGCTGAGTCTCAGCTATGACGGATCTCTACGCTGCATGGATGTTGAGAAAGCCGTCTTTGATGATGTGAGATAACATTTTTTCCATGAAATGTACATTTTTAAAAAAAGATATAGAGGTTGTAAGGTAAACTGGCTGAATGCAAACTTGACTTTTGAAAAGATTACAGTATTATCAGTCCAGCACATTTACTCCAAATCCAAATTATCCTCTTTCACCACTTGACGTGAGGTTGTTTGTTTATTGTTCCAGGTGTATGACATTGATGATGGCCTGAAATCCTTTGACTTCATGTCACATGATTGTTCGACACTAGTCGTTGGGAACTGGTATGGAGAAGTTGCCATCGTTGACAGGCGCACCCCAGGGTAATATATTATTGGTGGTTGTGGTGATGAGTAGAAGTGTGTTTTAGTGTCTTTCTATGGTTGAAGAATAACAGGGTGGATGAACAAGTCTTGTCTCTTAATGATATAATTATTATCATCATTATCACACTAGTGATTCATTTCTCTGCAGAAACTCTCACGAGTCCCTCCACTCATTGGACCCAAAGGTTGTGCGTTGTGTTAGCGTCCATCCTTTACAGAAGCAGTACTTTGCTGTTGCAGAAAGCAGGTATGGCTGATAATTGATTTTTATTTCTTTTTTTTTTAATTGAAATCTGTTTGATTTTAAGTTCTCTATCTGGTGTTAGTCTGTTTTTTGATGTTAATAGATGAATGTTTTTTTCATCTTGTGTGCAGGGTAGTGAATATTTACGACAGCAGATGTCTGAAGAAGACCAACAGCCAGGCGGTCTCCCAGCTGCATGGACACTCTTTAAGCATATCCAGCGCTTATTTCTCCCCTTGCACAGGGAACAGAGTTCTCACTTCCTGTATGGATAACCATATAAGGTGGAAGAAGCTCAGCACTTTGAATAATTTTGTTGTACTAACTATGTTTATTTTTCAATCCCTGCTCAATGTATGAACTTTTATTTACAGGATATATGATACATCTGCAATGACTACGAAATCTCCCTTGCTGACAAAAATCAGGTACGTCCGTTCAATTGAACTTAAACTTTGTAATCAGATCAGTTGTGATTTTACACACTTTGAGTTACTTACTTACCACCCGTCCTCTCAATTTCCAGACATGATATGCAAACAGGCCGCTGGCTGAGCAAACTATCAGCAGTTTGGGACCCCAAACGGGAAGACTGCTTTGTGGTGGCAAGCATGTCAAAGCCTCGGAAGGTGCAGGTGTTCCATGAAAGTGGCCGGCCCCAGCACACCTTCGTGGATGACGAGAACCTCAACACCGTGCTGTCCGTCACTGCTTTCCACCCCACAAGGAACGCCTTACTGGGGGGCAATTCATCAGGACGCCTGCATGTCTTCTCTGACTAAGATAAAGACCAAAACATGACGTACCTCTGGTTGCCTTCAGCAGGGTAGAAGAATATCTCACTGTGGAAAACAAGTGACAATATTGTCTCTTGCTTTTTCCTCATAATTCTCTTATTGTAGATAAGTAACATACCTGTAATTTAAATATCAACTTACACTTTATAAGTCACTAATCATATTCATAGGTATGTTACATTCACAGGTAGAGTATAAACATTCATCCCCTGTGAGTTGATGCAGTGTTAGTAACAAAGTATAAGAACTTTCTTCCTCACTATTTACAACAAACTACACCTGCTACATGCTGCTATTGCTACATAGGGTAAGTAGTGTCAGAGTAGGTGTATTTGAAGATCGTCAAGATGTGATGCATCCTGCTCTTGTTGGAGATGCAGTGAAAGGCATCAAAGCCTCCAAGTTTGATAATGTTTATAAAAAATGATCAGATCACATCTCTTCCCCAGTCTGATGTTCAGTTTGAACAACAGCCGAACCTCTTGGCACATACCTGCATGCTTCGTCGCTTTGAGTTGCTGCCGTGTAATTAGCTGTTTGCGTTAACGAGCAGGTGTACCTAATAAAGTGGCCACTGAGATTAAATTAAGCACAAATGTAGAACACCACTGTATTCACCCCTTTCAGCCTTGAGCCTACAGTGTGGATGGGTCTGTATGAGCATACAGGAGGACACTGCGCTCTTCTCCATTTGCAAAACTGCCCAAGGACTGAGTAAACAGTGTTCTGCCTCCAATTCTGCACTGACTTGAGGTCTGGACTTCAAGATGATAATTTGTTTTGAAGCCACTCCTGTGTAGATTTGGCTTCATATTTGGGTTTGTTGTCTTGCTAGAAAATAGAAGTCACAGTTCACTTGCAGACAGCAGCCAGGTTTTCCTCAGGGATTTACCTGTGTTTTTATGCATTCATTTCACCCTCTGCCTCAACAAGCTGTCAGGCAAGTTGCAAAGAAGCATTGCCCACAGCATGATGCTGCCACTGCCAGCCTTCGTGCTGGAGAGGATGTGTTAATCCTTGTGCAGTGCTTGTACAATGGTCGAAAAAGCTCAGTTTTGGTCCAGATTTGGAGGCAGTGTACAGCTGTGCTTGATTGTTGCCTCCTTCTTATTCTAGGGGATAATCAGTGCCTTGGAAATAATATTTTAACACCTGATGGGAAATTTTCAATTACCCAGATATGTCATGTTTGCCATCTTGTTTTTCGAGAGGATTTTGACTAACCAGCTGTTGGACCTTTTCAGATGGAGGTGTATTTAATGTCACTATGTAGAATTTCTATGACACACAAGTGATCTGTCATTCAAATTATGTCTTCAGTTTTATACTTCAACTTCACATAGGTTCTTTCTTGTTATTCTTTCTGTTAATCAGGAACCAGCAATTAATTGGTTACTAATTACAGCCAGTGGGATTGAAAATAAAAAGTGCAAATGCAACAGTTTGAAAACATTGTACAGATACTGAAGGCAGCCAGTGATCAAGTATGGGCATTGAGAAGTTTTTGTTGTTGATTCTGCTGTTTTCTTATTTTTACTATTTGTTACATTCCGAATGTCCTACAGAACCTAAGCAACTTCTAAAATGAATCCCTTCAATATTTTTTGTTTGTTTTGTTTTTTATATGTGCCTTCTGAACCAAAAGAATAAATAGACATTTTTATCCCAAACGCTTAGAGTATGAATATTATTATTGTCAGTGTCTGTGGGCCCTTAAGATGGCAGCATTGTAACATAAAAGCATAGCGTGTGTTAGCAGTGACCACCAGTCTGTTGTTTTAGAGCAGGGACGCTGAAAGACTGAGCTGATCTGGGTTCTGCTGTTGACTGTTTTCTTCTGTGAATTTAAAATTGAACTTGTAGCCACACTAGCTGCTAGATGTCAAGAATAGATTATATTTATTCATAAATAGAGTACACCAGTCTTCAGTCAGTGATTGGAAATAAGCAGTCTTGTTGGAGGTAATAAATGCAGAACACATGCTTACAGAGACATTTCCATGTACAGGGCCACGGTACAGGAAGGAAGCTTACAGTAAGACCACATCTGAGGCTTTATTTCCTGTTTACATACTTCAAGAAAACAAAAAGCAACAAAAGCTGCCTGTCAGTGGAACTGTCACCCCTCTTTATCGATGTGCCGGTCCAAGTGATCTGAAACAGATGTTAGCAATACAGAAAAAATATTGAACAGCATTGCACAAAGAAAGATTCAGGTAGTTGAGTATGCTACTTCTGCTGTTTTTAATTGGCTAAAAATACAAACTGTCCGCTTTCATTGTAGTAAAAGCTGTTCCAAAGTCAAGTGAAAATGGGTCTACTGTCAGGTGTTCAGTTCATTTACATGTACTTTCATTGTATCTGTGTCTATAAAATGAGTCAGAGAAGAGCAGTCTAGGATTAGGCAACAATCAAACGGGGTTTACATGAAAACTTTTTTTTTTTTCTTTTTGGACAACAGATATCTTGGAGAAGTATCTGCATTACCTGCCACAGTGGCTAATCAGGAACAGTGGACACCATTCCCTTCACACATGCATCAACAGGCTGTTTTACCTTCTGAGAGGACTCAAAAGACATTTTTCATGTCTAGCAGACAGAGACGAACATTAGTTTTGCAATTCATGGTTATTAGTATTCATTATGTTATCTGTAATATTTATTGCTCAAATTATGTATATTTTATTCATACGCATGAACATAAAATGAGACTTTAAAGTACAAATTATAGGAGGTAAAAAGCAAATTTTCAGCCTCAACTGGTACCTTTCACCTAACACATCAATCAAAAACCACTGAGCACCATCTGAATTAAAGCAAATACATCAGTAATTTATCTGACAATCAACCGCAAAATATGTTTTTTCTATTGAATATAAATATATTAGTCGATATTCCTGTTAACTCTAACTCATCCAACTGTGCACTAAAAGGAAAAAAGAATGACCTCTGGTCATTTCACCATTGCTGAATTTGAAAATATCAGTACTGTACAAAAATAACATCAACATTTAAAGCCTGGTATTTAATACTAGAGGGATTCTCAAAGCACAATTTTCATATTAACTTTCAACTTGTGGAAGTTTGTGGGAGAGATTTGAACATTAATACAGTAACTTTCCAAACTGCCCCTCCTGAACCCCTCAGCCAATCACGATCCTAAACCATTCCTCTTGTTGCATAAATAATACATCCATATGTGTTTTTTGTTTTTGTTTTTTTTTAGGTATAATGTTGTACACCTGCTGATCAGCCTAGAGTTACCACTGGCACACAGCATATACACCTACATACTGCACATCCTAATGAACCACTTGTAGGCTGGTCGAGTTGACTGTCACAAACGGTCTATGGTTTGTAATGATGCTGTTGGTTACTCTGGGCTGTAGGCTAACCTGTGAAAGAACATAAGGCTGGAGAAGCACAGCAGACTATCAGAGTTTCCATCTGTTGACGCAAACTGACAGAAATATCAGACAACAGAGGTTTTCTTTGGTAGGTGCGATGATGAAGACTGCAGTAGGACGTAAACATGACTTATCTTAGGCTCTCTTGGAAGCAAGCGTGGGGCTGAAAACCATGTAATCACTGTAAAAAATAATGCTTCAAGTCCATTAAAAGTCACTGTGAGGAAATCTCCATGTGCTGACCAGACATCAGTTTGTACAAAAATGGAAACATGACATGATTCAAATATATTCAGCTTTTACAGATAAGCACATGAATTTGAACACAGCAGGGCTAAACAAAAAATGGAACATGGGTCTTCAACAAAATACAAAACAAACAAACAAACAAAAAACAAGTACATTAGCTCTCTTAACTGTATACTGTGGGGGGGGGGGAGCACTCATTTTTGCACTTTACAAAGGTAAAACAAGGTCAAATTTCCCATCATGGAGAGGATCTTGAGGTTTTTTTTATATTAACAGTATTGCACATCAAGATAAGCTCCTTCTACAGAGTGTGGGAGTCAAAGAGCTAACCAAACACTTCACTATCACTACAGCGCTAGCTCACACAGTCCCATCACTTTTTCAACTACCGTAAAAGTAACTACAGCAAAGTGACAACTGTTCCTTACACAAAGAAGTTGATTGTAGTTATTAGCATTATTTGGCTGCTGTTTAATAAAATCAGCAAACTTACCACCTGCATTACTTACTCACATCCCTTACAAAAGCTTCATTTATAGTCGTGGGACGATGAACCTTTATTGGTGCTCTGGACAAAAAAAATTGTAACGTGAGCACAATGTTGACGCACGTCTGACCACAAACTAAGTCACACTTATTACAAAAAATCATTCAAGGCTTCTAACAGGGCAGCACCGACATCACTCCTGGGTCAAACAGCTATTGCAACTAAAACTTAGCACTTGTTTAAATTCAATATGCCAGATGTGTGGTTGCATACCACATCAGGAGAATTCAGGGGAGTTGTCAGTTACTTAAAGTGTGCTAAATTCTCTTTGCGATACACGACAAATTCCACATATCTGCCTAAAAACTGTATGGAACAGAATATAACATTTGCAAATATTATTTTACTCAGGACCGATCTACATTCGGTAAGTGCTGCTTAGTTTTCCTTTTCACACTTTCTCTAACGCCCCCAGATACCGTTACAACTCCAAACAGCAGTTATCAGTCTCATAGCAGCGACTATAATAACATTTAATCATCGAGAATGATGTTGTTGGCTTTGAAATGAGAAGATTAGATGAGCTAGACTGCCCCCCATCTCCTCGTCTTCTTCTTCAAAACGTTACGCAGACTCTCAGGTCGCACAACACACACCCCGACACATCAAGTCGCTCTGTCTTACAGTAATGTTACAAAATATAAATTAATACAAAAATAAAGGCAACTATTATCGGTGGTTGAATAGGTGAAGTCTGTCAGACTGGCGTGTCCCTTTCAGTGTTTAAATTAAACCCTGTTGCTGTGATTTTGTGTAAAAAATAATAATAATTTCCAAAGTAAAATGTGATTTTCTTTCCTCGCAGTGATGGTCAAACATTATAAACAAGGCTATTCAGGGGACAGTCCGTGGCTTGTGACAGGAACTTCTTCCTGGGAGAAGCTGAGTCCATATTGGGAACAGGGCTACAATCTTTTTCCTTTTCCGTCTTATTCCTTTTCCCTCCTCTCACCC
Source organism: Seriola lalandi dorsalis (assembly GCF_002814215.2). Classification (NCBI taxonomy): domain Eukaryota; kingdom Metazoa; phylum Chordata; class Actinopteri; order Carangiformes; family Carangidae; genus Seriola; species Seriola lalandi. The sequence continues at coordinate 1,422,945 of NW_019525027.1, forward strand.
GCTCTCCTGTCTGTCTTTTGTATGTGTCCCGTCTCCATCAGTGGAGACCTGTGTTGTGTCATTCAGTCTCTGCACCTCTCCCCTCGCCTCACTTGCTGATGAGGAAACCTCCCATCCATCGTAACTTACAGGCGAACCAGCGCCGCAGAGGGCAGAAGTATTCAAAGTGGAACTGCTGGAATTCAGGTGTCTTGCGGATGTCTCTCAGGAAGGCAATGTCCAGGTCTGACTCTGTCAGCATGATGAGGAGCAGCAGCAGGGCGAACAGCAGTCCGATGGTAACGAGGAACAGACGCAACACGCTCAGGACGAACTTGTTCAGCTCCTCCACATCACTTGGTGGTGACGGCCTGCTCCTGACCATTCGCAGCGCTCTCCTGCCGGGCCTGAACTCTGCCGCCTGCCCCTCCTTCGATGTCCCCGCCTCTGACTCCTTGTCGTCATCGGCGCTGCAAGTAGAGCCATTGAGGTGGCGAGCCAAAGGCATCTCGTGGCCATGTTCTGCCACGGGTGTGGGCAGCACGCTGTCTGAAGGGCTGTAGGCCTCGTCCGAGATGACTGCTGATGTACTTGCCTCGCTGCCGTCCACCATCTGGCCCCGGGAAGGCATAAAGCAGTCGCCATGGGAGACCGAGCGCACAGGCGTGGAGTGGGCGCTGTCTCGAAGGGACTCCAGACCTGAAAACACATGGCGGAGGAAAACAGTTCATAAGGGAGATTTAATATTCAGTTAATGGGAAGTGTTGTTGCAGGATACACAGAAATTAAAGAGACATGACAGGCCTCTCCTTTATCAAATTGAGAATAAATCAGTTCAAACATATGATCTCCTCCCTCACAGGTGGAAACCTTACCACACAATACTGTTTCTATGGACCTTTACTATGTTTATATTATCACAGTGTCAAACATATAAAGTAATATATTAGTCCATGAATATTTCTATGTAATATTTGATGGAGGCCTGAACACTTGCATGATGCATGTGTATGTCTTGCTATTAGGGCTGTGAAAATACATTATTCAGTGTAAGACTGTCAGATTTTATTATTGTATTTCATATTATTATTCTAAAGCACAGTCAAAATGATACACTTTGAATCAATTTAAAAAATATATATTTTTCAAATGTTTTGCACTGATATCAAACATGTTATAAGGAGACAGGGAATACATATAATCTGACAGATTTTTTGGTAAAATAGTGAAACATCATCTAATTCATTTCAAGTCTCTGTATTATTGCTGGAACAAATTTACCGCAGCGTTATTGTAATTAGAGTTTGGACTCATCACTTCTTTCTGTGCGGATCAAATTTCCTCACAGTTCACAGCTAGTGTTTTCTGTTCTGTAAACTCATAAAAAATTAAGAAGCTATCCTTGTTTTCGCAGCCACTTGAAAAAGTTGCTCTGAGGAGAAATTGTCTTCATTTGCGTTTAATTAGAGATTCACTCAGTCTCTTTGATTCTGAGTCTGACTTGCTCGGCTGCCTGAATATTCAGGTACACTGTGCTCTGTTGGACACTGTGCCTACAATATAATTCTGCTACGCCAAGCTAGTCGTCACCTACGGTATGCTTAAGAAACTGACCCAGTTGTGTCATTGTGTAATCTTTGTATAATTGAAATCCTCAGAAGTGACAACACTAACCCCTGAGTAAACATGAAACGACCTCTAACAACTGTCACTCGCCCCTCACTTGATCCTCATGTGCTCTGGAAGCTTGATAATGACAATGTCAATTCTGATAACAATGGATTCAGCAACATCTTAATGTATAATTCCATAATTTGATGTGATACTCTGAAAATGTCATAAAAACATACAGCATTCAAACACTTTTCCTTAACAGAAACTCATCCAGCTTGACATTTTTCAGAATTGATCTATTCAAATCCAGGACCCAATCCAAAGGCTGTAAACGCTCAAGAACCACAAAAAGGGGAAACTCCATAACGCCGCATTACAAAACCAGTCTCGGTTTTTACCTGCACGACCGTCTGTTGGGCTGCGGCCATGGAGTTGAGGCGGGACAGCTAGCCTGGAAGGGGTCCTGGAGCTCTGTCCCAACCCCAGACCAGAGCCCGAGGTGGAGGAACCCCCAGGGAGAGCGGGGAAGAGCGGTAGGACCCCCAGGGCCTTGCCCAAGAGCCTGGGTCCCAGAGCCAGCACGCGCACCTTCACATCTCGATAACAATGGTTGACCATGCGCAAGTGAATGTTCACCTTGGTCTTGATCTGGATCAGACACTTCACCATGGTTCAAGGGGAGTAAAGAACACCTGTCTAACCTCAGCTGCGCTCCAACACACTTTTGCTCCTCTCCTTTTTTTCTTTCAAATTTGTCTCTGCCAATTCTTACAACTGCTTCTCCTCTGTTTCCTCCTGCTGTCTCTCTTTGTCTCTGACTGCGGCTGACTAGCGAAGCAGCACTCCCTCTTCCACAGCGAGCTCCCACATGCTGGCAGGCAAGCTGACAGCGACAGATAAATAGAAAGACGGACAGAGAGTGAAAGACAAGGCACGGGAATGTGGTCCACTTGTGGCTCAGTTCACCTCTCCCACCCCTGCTGTCGGCTGTGACACACGCTGCATGGCCACTGACGGCGGGAGCTATTTACAGCCTGAGATATTATTACCAGTGGAAATACCAGCGCAGACAGAGCAACAGGACAAAACACAGGGGGTTTGTTACACTGTTGCAACAGTGGGGTGCAATGTCAGAGCCTGCTTTGTGTGCCAATGACAAGAGGGAGGCTGGTGTGACAAAAGAGCTTTTTTTTTTTGTTGTGGACAGACTGAAAGTTTATTTTTTATTTTATTCAGGCTGTTCTAACAGCAAACTTACTCACAATGGCAGTACTGGTAAAAGGTTAATAGCCTGTTGGAGGAAAGAGGGTACAGTAAGTGCCCTTTATAAACTGACAGGATGACTTTCTCATGTCAAAACAGTGCCTGAGGCCACTGGCTGATGGGTGCTACTTGAGTGTGTCTGTCTGTGTGTGTGTTTCAGAAAGCACATATCCAAGTCAAAAAGAGTGAGTTATCACACAAATGAGTTGGATGTTTATAAGGACAATGCGTGCGAGTGCACCGTGGGTGTGTGATCCATAGCAGATCAAGTCACATGGACTAGGAGAGTGATCCCTGAGCAGGGACACTTCTGCAGCTGTCAGGGCGTTAGGGTAGAGATTGTACAAACTACTATTTTGATTAAAAAAAAAAAAACCCAAACAAACGGCGTGCATGCACATCAATAGAGCGTATACAGGTGCTGGATCAAAAAATAAACTGAAGGCAAAAGTCAAACAGAGCTCTGCACTCTGCACTGATAGCTCCCAGCATTTTTTTTTTTTAATGATGAAGAGCTCCGTTAGATCGTTCTGCTTAATTAAATTTCTTGGGAGCTTTCAGTACAGTTTGTCTGACTTATGTCATGGAAGAAAAGTCAGCCCACTAAGTCAGCTGTAACACTTAAACACTAGTGTCTGAAAACTATGATTGCTGAAGTACTGAATATACAATAATTATAGATAATAATCGATAAATTATTGAAATAATTAGCTGGATTTATTTCACTGTCACTAATGGTGCAAACGTGACCAAACCCAGTCATTCACAGCTCAACTGTATGAAAAAAAATCAACTTCCTCTTCTTTTTTTTAGTTAATAGTGGTGTATATCATTCATTTAAAATAAATTCAAATGAACATGAATGTAGCGTTTGAAAAACAAGTACTGTAAGGGTCTGAAAAAAAAGGTCTGAACAACTGGAATAAGAGACATTTGCAGGCTTATTGCTGCACGTTGACAGAGGCAGCCTCTCTCTGCTCCCTGACCTCCCATCAACACGCTGAGTGCTTACATTATTCAAAAAGTATTTCTCTACTCTACTCTGTGTGCGTGTGCCTGTTTTACCTTCCATGATAGAGATGTGCACAGCTCTTCGCCGGGTCCTGGGCACGCTGGTCAAACGAGGGCCGTGGGTGATGGATGGACAGCTCCTACTTGGCACCATGCCAGCCCTTCACAAACACACACGTATACATAAATGCGGACAGACACACGTGCAAGTGGACCACCATATGCACACAAGTAAGTCTGAATGCACAAACACATACAATCTATAAATCATTCATTACGAATATGCAATTTAAGCAATAAATTGCACAATTTACCTTATATAAGAAATGTTACCTGTGGATCTCAGGGGGGTCTCTTTTAATTTTGGCACTTTGCTCCATGACTTCCTTTGCAACTTTTCCGCTGATAAAACATAGGAAAAGAAAATCGCTTAATCTGGGAAGGATATCTACAACATTTTTATCCGAGGTCCTGGAAAATCTGGAAAAGCTACACATGCATTTTATACCTGTATCTAAAGCGACTACCCTTGAAGAAGAGATTACTACTGGACACAGTGCGGACTTGACTCGACTTCTCTAACCTGTGAGTCAATGGGGAGAAAAATCATGAATACAATCATAATCTTAGACAAAATGATGTCCATTGTGAAGTGAATGTTTGCAGGTCGTGTGACTCACTTGTAGAAGGCCTGATTCTCGACTCCACACTTCCACAGATGCTTACAGGCCTCAGGTGTAGGTGCAAAGTAAGTCAGTATGATTTTCTTATCCTGTAACAAATCCAGCAGCACATCAGCTCATATGTATTTAACATGTTTATTACTATACAACATATTAAGAAGACTTTTCTGATAAGCGCTCAGATTTACTGAGCCCTTGGCTACAGGGCTGTATCACCCATCAACCAAAGCAAACCCTCAAGAAGCTGGACTTGTAGAACAAACAGTATGTTAACCAACTCTCACACAGTGGCTTTACTTTGCTCTTATGTATGCTAAAACGCATGGCTAACACACACATTAAGGATAGATTACTTTGGCTCCCCAGTGACAGTGTCTCCATGCATAAAACAAGGCCATACTCATTTAACTTCCTGAGCTCCACAGGCCAGAAAAGGCAGCGTTTCAATAATGCATACGCATACCTCCTTCTGATTTGCATATATATGGAATGTCTTTGCTTCAAACTTGAGTTTGGTCACCTCCTCCCTGAGATACAGAGACAGAGCAAAGGGCAGAGAGACAAGAGAGGAAAAGAAAGGCGAGAAAATGACAAGGTAAAATAAAAAGAGAAAAAGAACAACAGAAAGAGAATCAAAGAGAGAGGAGGGGGGAGAGCAGAAGAGAGAGAGAGAGAGAGAGGCCGGAAAAGAAGGGAGAGACAGAAATGGACAAAGGTGCTAAAATATTAATTGCAGCTGGAGGCAAATTAATAAGAAGCACAGTCTTTCATTTCTGTGTCGAAATGTCTAGACACATTGATTGTAGATTACAGTTACAAATTACAAGAGTAAAATGCAAGAGATTTTTAAAGAACAGATTTCTACAACAAAACAACTCAGGGACTGAAAACGTCTGAGTTTTGCGAATAAATTAAATGCCGTTCCTATTACATGTACATGTACATACCATGGATGTCTTAAACAGTGGTTGTGGTTGCATTATCGCATTTGAAACACAGCACTGTTCCTGCCAGATTGGTTTGAGCGCCATATTTTTGTTTGGACTTTTTGGCCCTTGAACATACAGCTCAGAATCAGTTACATTTATTATCTCAAGACAAATTCATTACACTGATATAGTTTCAACACACTTTTCCCCTCCCTCATGTGTTTGTTCATCCCCAGTTTGTTCTCTGTGTCTGTATTTGTGTGTGTGTGTGTGTGTGTGTGTGTGTGTGTGTGTGTGTGTGTGTGTGTGTGTCCGCTGGCCGTGGCTTCCTGGTTCCTGCTCCCTCCAGTCTCCATACCCACCTGCTTCTCATCATGCAATCAACTCCACAACCTGCTGCAGTACAAAAGACCAGTTCAACTCACCATTCTTCGCCACGTTGTTCCAGTAACGTTGAGTTGTAGAAACGCTACAGCCAAACAGTGTCGCAAACTTGTTGCTCTGTGTCTGTTTTTTGGACTTTTTTGGTAATCCTGTTTGTTTCCCAGTGCTCCAGATCCTTAAATCTACAACCCTGCCGCCCGCCACGCTCGGCCCAGCCTAATCTCACCTGCTTGGATCCCTGTCTGTTTACCTCACCTCCGCCATCATCTGCCACACTATCTACAGTGTTCTGCTCTGTGGGTTCAGCTCCATACTAAACCTCCACACATGGTCTTGAAGCATGTGTATTATGATCTATTCTACATCACTTGCTGTGCATTATGTGGACACTGAAACTTGAAACTTTGAACTTGTAGCTTGTTGAGTTTGCTGCCACTCTACTTTGTACAAGTTGGTAAATGCAGGAAGGATGAATGTTCATGTTTTGAACTGTGCATAGAAGGACAGTTCATATGCATGCTGTTTCATACGCATAAAGTCCACATACACACATGCTGTGACCTTTCGTTTGAATATGAGTATTATGTAGCTACTATCCACCATCCTTGTCCATACCTTGTCCAGTTTTAACTGTTCACCTGTACTCACCATTTGAGGAAATGGACCCTCCTGTTTCCTTGCAGCACAGTGAATCCAAAAGGAGTGAAAGCCAGAAAAGCTGGGTTGCCGGACACATCCTGACAGACGCACAAACATATGTGTTTCATAAATATTCTACATTGATGAAGGACACTCAAGCGAGCAGCATAACAAATCAATTAAACTATTATTCGTCTCACATTTACTCAAAAACATACAGAATTACTTACTGCATCATAAACTCATAAAAAGCACAAAAAGCACAAGCTCATAATTGCAGAAGAACATTGTTTAGTAAAAACCACCTTGCATGGATGAGGGTCCACTCCATATGTCTCCAGCATCTGAGCTTTCTGGAGGAAGTTGAGCTCTGACGTTTCAGGAGTCTGACCTCTGGGAGATAAAAAAAACAAAAAACAATAAGTCTGTGTACTGGCTTCTGTCACAACCGTCTGTCAACTCAGAGCACACCATGTGACTGAACGTTTGTGCTTATTTTTTCATAAATAAGCTGGAAATCAGAATTTCTAACTTTACCAGAAAATACAGTATATAAACGGTTTGGACCTGCAACGATGCCATCACAAGCTTGAAGCATATGACTTGTTGATTAGAGTAAAATCATCTTGCCACAACTCATTTAAGGAAAATCTGTGATGCATTATCAGTAAAGCTAAAAACTTGCTCAGTTAGAATCGCTGTCTTCATCCAGTGCTCCAGCAGAGAGTGTTTTCCTCCCAGGAAGAAAGCTGAGCTGCTTATCTTCACCTGATAATCAAATATGGCCACTGTGTCAAAAGTGTGAAGGTAAAGCGGACTCATATTTCAGAGGTCTGTCCGATCCTATTTGTCCCATGTCAAAGACTAAAGCGGTAACTAATGTTCTTACAGCGGCTGTACTCAGAGGTTGGGTATTGACCAAAAGGAAAAAAGGATTAAAAACAGTCTGCTCTTTTTTAAATCCTCACTGACACTGAGCTTTGTGAGTACAACTAGTCTTAGTCAAACCGCCTGGCATTATAGTTTTGAATTCTGGCAGCATTGTGATCATTTTTTTCACTGAAATGGTTTCAGGTACAACTTTTTCCTGTGCTGACACACAACTACAGAGAGAAACACTTGATTGTTCAAATGAGCAATAGAGGGCAGTGCAGGATCAAATCTATAACCAGGTCCAGTGTGTGTGTGTGTGTGTGTCTGTGTGTGTGTGTGTGTGTGTGTGTGTGTGTGTGTGTGTATGTACGTGTGTCTGTATGAGACACAGATAAAGAGAAAGACAATGGAGAAAAAGGGGTTGGAGTTAATGAATCAAAGATTGGGCATTATAACCTTTAGATCTGTGAGTACAGATGAAGCATGACAAGGTTAGAGGTTTCTATCTGTGCTCATGGTGCTCGAGTTACAGTGTGTAACCTTTATTCTACTTCACACTAGCTTTGTCTTTGATAGGGCTCTGCAGGCTAAAGAGGCAAAAACAGATGCTTACAATACCTGCTGTGGCAGCAGTCGGACACAAGCCTGTGAGCTTGGCCCACACTGTCTGCCACTATTCCACTTAAAACAACATTAACTGAGCCTGACTGAGCGCCACAAATTCATATCAGTCCCCGGGCACAATTCAAACACTGTGCCAAGAGGAGCCTAAAATCACTTGCATCCAGGAGACAAATAATCCAAAGGTGGCCAGCATTCCACCGATCTTATGAACTAGCAACCAGACAGCGCTGCTTTTGCAGGTCATACAGCACCACTCACACACTATGACCTCTCTCTCTTTGAAAGTGCAAAAACATGTACCGGTGGGAGGGGCAAAGTGTCTGGCCCTACTCATGTAGAAGAAAGAGTGGGGACTGTGACAACCTGCACATCTCCACCTCAGATCTGTCCCGCACCATGGTCATCACTAGCTGTGTGTGGGAGCGAGAATCCAACACCGCCTCCATCACTCCTGACCCTTTACTGCAGACTGGGGGAACACGCAGCATCCCAAGAGCACAAGTTCTCCCAAAGATCCAAAGTGCTCTAAGACAGCACAAACCTGTGAAAGGATTCAGAAACCACCCGCAAGAAAAAGTGTAAAAAAAAAAACAAACAGAAGGATTTTGTCCTCACTGCTTCTGGAACCTGATTCTTGCTAGCTGAAACGGCTCACTTAGCTCACACCCTTTGAACACATTCACCAGACTATTAGTGGGTGCCAGTGACACTGCCTCAGGCAATAAGGCCCCCAAAAACTAAGGGCAAACTATGGCAATCTTTTATGAGATCTGTAGTCTAAAAGGTCTTACCACTGTTGCCACTGGCATCTGGTCAGCAAAACACTGTGGAGGACGCTGCACACTGAGGCATCCAGTTCCAGCCATGTGTAGCAGTGAGCGTCAGTCCTAAACCTGTACATTAGAATGTAAGTATGTTGCTCTGCAGAGGTGCAGAGCGAAGCCTATAGAGCACTTAAGTGCCTGTTGTATGACATTAGAAACCTATGGCTCTCCATGTTATTAATATTTACTTTCATTCTGAATACGAGATGTCATTCTTGGATTGCTCCAAGTCAAAAAAGTGATGTTTATTTCCTGAATGTTAGGGATTATATATAATCAGTTATTTAAATGGAGACTAATCCATATCAGTATATTACTGAAAAGGGTAAAAAAACCCATGTAGTGCTTCTTTTTGTCACCACTTGTGATTCAGGACGGTCCATCCCACAATCATGTAGGAATGTAGGAGTAAGTTTAACCAACTGCATCAGAGTTGCAGCCATAATAAGTATTAATGTGTCCTGTAGAGACCTAAAACCATCAGAGCAGTCGATCACTTTTGTTTCCAAAGAGTGATCTGTGAGTTCAAAGGGCTCTATAAGAGCACATAGTGCAGGAGCTACAAGTTCGGTCTGCTCCTGTAAGGCCTGCGCTGTGTCTGCTGTGACAGTGAAGGAGTACACAGGGACATGGTCAGGTTTCACCTTACATCAGCTCAGTCTTGTGGATCTCAGCAATCCGCCGCTCCAGCTTCTCTGAGTGTTTGGGGAAGAACTGGAACTTGGAGCTGTAGCCCTCTGGGTGTTTCCCAGGATCGTAGTCACCGATTTCAGCTGGGAAATGGGAAAAGAAGAGAAACAACACAAGCAGGTTGAGAATGACATTTCATTTGACCCTATAACCCACTTATTTCCAAAGTAAATACTTAAAGGCATTAATCAGGACTGAGGAAGAAATGACCACTCTTAACCTAAACTAAGTAAGTTAACTAAGTAAACTAACTAACTGAAATCGTTGAAATTTACTGAAGACACAAACTGTTTTCTTACTTTGTTCAAAGCACTGATTAGCTACATCAACTTGGTTTAATTTTTCAGGGATTTTGTAAGGCCATGGCACTGCTGCTGGTTATTGTTGCATGGGTTGTTGATATTTTCTCTGCTCTGAACATAATATCTACTGTAGTAACATGCAGAGAGGCACAGATTATGTATTGTGTGCTGAAGGGGAGCAATAGAAGGAAACAAAGCAGTAAAACTGCATCATTCCATGAACATTTAAATAACATGATGCATAAACACAAGTGGTTATGAAATATTCTTTCCTGCTGTGAGCAAATGGTGATGGAGGGCAGATGGTTCGCTGAATGAGTAAAACGTAGTTGGAATTCTGACAGTCAAATTTGGATATCAAACTTTTTTTGATACAAAAAATTTCTGCAATTAAAATGCTCAAATTTCATCTTTGTATTCAATTAATGTACCAAGGGCATGTTTCACTTTCATCTTCATCGTGGTCATTCATCAAAACAGAGTTAATACCGTGGTGCATAGTGATCAATGATCATGCCTCAGCAAAACGAACTGAAAAAGAGAAAAGCCCACAGCGCACATTTGCAGAAGATGGAGAAATCAAGGTTTTGAATGCACCTTTGTGAAATAAAGGCACACACAAAAACCATCAGTGTGCATATTGAATAGGCCAAGGCTGACTCGAAGGAGCTCCGACCCTCAGATCTCTAACTGACAAAGATCAACATAGCTTAAGTCACCACATAATGGTGATTTATTGGAGTGTTGGAACTTTTAATATTTTATATTTGCTGTTTAAAGTCTTAATCTTTTAAGAACATGCATGAATACACCAAAAATGTGTGTGGAACAAAAACTTCTCTTGAATCGCCATGCATAAGTTATTAAGTTGGCATGTCTATGCCATCAAACATACCTGCTAATGTTCTCTGCATCGCTGCAGCCTAGCTCACTAACAACTGGCATCAGATTACAGATGGTGGAGGAAAGACAGGGAGAGTTTGGCTACTTGTCTGCTCTCTGGGGAGTATACTGTACTGTACTGCTCAGGCAGCCGTCACTGTTGAAAACTTTGCAGAGCATTTTGTAGAGCCAAAACCCTCCCAGTTTATATGCACAGTAGACGTTTCTGATATGTTGACAGCGTCTAACAGTGAAACACCTGGTGAAGAAAAGCCTCACAGACAGCCACTGATTTGGCAAGACAGAGAGTTTATTCCCCTTTCTTTCTTTCTATGGTTATTACCAAATCATTTAACTAAACTGGTATTGTCTCTCCTCCGACATCACTCTCTATAATACTGCATGATCTGTTAAAACATACCCCTACAGTTAGCTAGTGCTGAGGTTTTTACCAAATTATCTAATGGTGTAACATATGAATAGATGCTATGGATATGCATAGATAGGCAAAACAAGCAAGTATCTTACACTGTATTGATGCTCTGTCTTGTGGGTAGGGCCACTGGCTGAGAGACAAAAGGCTGGCAGCTGATCTGCTCCTTAATGGATCTCACCTCTCAGCATGTTGATGATGTAGCCAAAATGACCAGAGGAGCCAAAAGGGTCAGCTTTTGTGCAAAATTGTCAGATTTTCTCAAAGGGAACTATGCTAATGAGTTTTTTTCATCAAATGCCGTGGATTTTTTTCAATAAGAACTGTATCTAAATTTATGCTGCTTAGGGTTTTAAAATTTATATTTTCAATTTAAGATAAAAACAACAAATCCAAATTCTCAAGGTCCCCAATTAAACAACAGCGGTGTACAAGCCTTCATACATCTCTGAAAACATGCTCTGCTTGCACATTTGCACACACCCACACAATAAAACTACACACAAGCACGCACACACTTTCATTGCTGGCAAGTGTTTATTAACAAGCCAGGGTCATATGGAAATCAAAGAGTCTATGGAAGGTCACAAACATTATGAAATATGGTAATTATAGTTACAGTCTTAGTTTGGGGTGATGATTCCCAAATGGGAGCACAAATATGGAGGATGAAAGCAGTCAACACTGAAATGAAATCAGCCGATTTACCATCAAAACAATTAGTGAGAAATAATATGGAAATGGCTGAAATGCACCAATGAGAGATAAATGTTCCACTGCTTGTGTTTCTGGTCAGCGTAGCAATGTCTGCCTAGTGTGAGGACATTTGTGCTTTTTTGATTTAAGTCTTTGTAGCATTTTGTATTCTTAAATGACCACACTGTCATACCTTGTAATATGTAGGCAGCCAACAGAGCAGCATCTGATGTCTTGCACAGGAGGCGACCATGGTAGAGATCCCTCTTAACCTGCAGGAAGACGAGATATCTGTGGAGTGGAACACAAAGAAACTAATGTGGGTCATTATTTAGATAGGATAAATATATTGATAGTTCTCTCCTTTGTAACACATGCTGGATGGTAACAACTTAATGTGAATAAAAGATTGCTGGGGGAGGAAATCCCTTTACTTAGTAAGTTAGGACCTGAATGATGAATTTAAAACGAGACAAGGACACACACAGCTCTTAGCTGTGTCCCAATTCAGGGCCCGCATCCTTGGGAGGCTGCATTTGAAGACCGATTGCGTCACAGCAGCGCAACTAGACTGTCCCGTTTGGAAGTCTCCTTCAAATGCAGCTGATAAATGCAGCCTTCTTTTCCTGGGCAATGAAGGATCCAACGGGTGGATCCTTTGACACCCAAAGGATCCAATGGGTGGATCCTTCATGGCACAACCTTTCCCAAGATTCATGCATGCCGGTAATGAAAACTGATCTACAACCATGCTAGCACTTCTGTAAGGCAGTGCCTTGGGCTGAATTGCTAATGTTAGCATACTCACAATGACAATGCTAACATAAACAGGCATAGGTTTTACCATGTTGGCTATGCTAGTTTAGCAAGTTAGCATGCTAAAATGAGTTAATTAGCACTTGTGGGAATGCCATCAACCAAAGTTGTGGACAAATTAAAAATTTGAAAAAACAAAATCATAGCATATAAGTAAAGGACTCAGTGTCCTTAAAAACAAGAAAAATCACGAGTGCGTATGACGCAGGTGGCTTTGTGTTTACCAGCCCACTTTAGATGCTGTATCTGTGGCTATTTCAGACAAGCTTCGGTTCTTCAAAGCTGTACACAGCAAAATGACTGGCAACAGCTCCATTAGTCTAGGGCCCTTTCACAACCCATCTGTAATTAATTTATAATTTGAATTTTGAAAAAATTAAATGAATGTGTGATTGGCAATCCAAAGTTATCTTTTGGAACATTAGGCACAGGACATGCCGGCTGCCTCGAGGCACAACTCCACCTAAAGCATAATCATTCTGAGAGCGGACAGTGATTTAAAATATGATTGCTGGTTCGCACTGAAGTCCTCCGGGAGCAACTCAATCTTCTGGTCTCGTCCACAACATCCAGAGATTACTCATATGTCAATTTTCCCGCCCAGCATTCATTTCATACGCCTGTGATTCTGCTTGTCTCCGAGCAGCAAAGCAATAAATAGTATAGCAGCACTAAGCATTGCTATGAAAACTGCCAAAGTAGAGTTAGTGTGTATATTGAACATTTTTACATTATTGAATGCACAAGTTATCACCTGATGATATACCTAATGTCTGTAGTCTAAGTTATATGTCAATTACATTATGCTAATGGCCTTGATTTATAATAAGAGTGCTCGAGTAGGGGATCCTCATTCAAATACAGTTAATTAGTCAAATGTGTCTAGTCATCAGTCTTGCAACCTCATGGGATGTGTGTGTAAACTGCATGGTTCCTATGTCAAATTTCCTCTGAGCATAAAAAACAGAACTCTTGTGAAATAATAATTAAAACCTAAAAGGCACCATAAAAATCCATGTGAAATGTTGTTACCTTTCATCTTTTTGCTTATCTAATACGCATTTGTGTGTCTGTGAAATCCTCCAGTCAGAACAGATGGTGGAGGATGGAGGAGCTCTCCCTTGCCGGAGCTCTGCTCTACCAAGAAGAGCTGGATTGTGAATAAAAAGATTTGATTGCATGGCAACCAGTCGAGGGATGCGATTTAGAGGGATCTGTGCGCTCAGTAGCTCTCTGGCTCACTCCTCACAGCAGTTTGTTCAGCTGTCAAGGATGCCACACACAATATAGTGTTGGTGAGGAGCATCATGACACTGTAACTCATGAGAAAATGAGAGACTTGCACCCCCCCCTGCACACAGGCTCACTGTATGGACCTTGATACTGTCATGAAATGAATGTTGTGGTCTTTCTTTTGTAACTGCATCACTTTGTGCCTTTTCAACAGTTAGGATGGTTTTATATTGAAAATACTGTACTTCACATTACTTTATAAGATGGCTACTTTCACTCAGTAATAAAGACGGCACTTTTCCATGAAAATATGTCATAAAACTATTTTGCTTTTCAGTTTTTACTCAAAAGAACCAAGCAATTAAGGGATATAGGAAGACGAATGCTTTCAATAAGTATGGACTGAAAAGATTCTCAGTTCATACAAAAAAAACATTCTTCTTTAAAATCGCCATTAAACTGCAGTGCTGTTACTAATTTTTCAATAATCTAAACGCTTGCTGCAGAGGCATAAAAGAATGATAGTAAAATTTAAAAATACTTTTGATCTGATTTAATGAGACAAGAAAGTTAATAGACAGGCAGAAGATAGAAACATCCCCAGTGGTTCAATAAAATCAGTCTCTCACTGCGGAGACTGATTTGATTTTATATCTCCCAACTAGCGTTGCTCTACGTCAGCACTTTGAGACTGTGGTAACAACTCCCTCAAAAAGAATGATATATGATGTGATCGTTCCTAGTTGGGTGGAACACATTAATCTCCATTGTTCAACAGCAGTCAGTAGCTTTAAAAAAATCGGGGCGTGTCCACGAAAACCCAGATTGATAAAAGTGAACACAAATGTGCCCTTTTCGGTTTGTGTCATCTATTTTTTGTTGCACTCGGTTCCGGATGAAAATGCTAAAAGACAAGGCAATTTTCTTTCCACATTGCCTGGTTGTGATTTATTTTTTTCTTGTTTCCAGTCTGTCCTTCCAGTTTGGTAATTCCTACTCCCATCTCAATATAATCACACACATCACGACCTCTCGCTGAAATGGCTCAGGCGTCTCAAATGGCCGTCAAGTGATTGCTCCTGACTGCCTTCTACTGCAGGGCTTGATTTTTCTTGTCCTGTACCACTCCCAATTACACAAGGTAAGAGACATCGCTTCTTCACATGATGTTTGATACCAGCAGTGAGTTCACAAACAAACCAACAGGTAGCTGCTACGAATAAATAGATCTGTGCTACCACAGGAAAAAAACAATATCACAGGGATTTCTAAGGATGTTCTGGTTGTCTGCGGAAAGGTTGGTAAAAAAATATTCTGTTAGTATTATACGTTTGGAAAACTGTTTCAGAAAACTGTGAGCTCAGCCTATGAAAATACAGGTGCCAGTTTCCCCAAATCTGCATGATATATGGTTCAACAGCAACAACAACAACAACATGTTGCAACATGAGTTATTTCAAGTCTCACTGGCCCATGCATCAGTATATACTCTGTGTGTGCACTTGACTGTGCAACCTTTTTTTTCCACAACTTTACCGATGTTTTCTATATTTTAGTTGTGTAAATACATGATGGCAGATGCCTCTGTGCACACTCACATCATGTTCATACCCTCTTTAGTCCTTTAGCCCAATTAAATGGCTGCGGTCATGATGGCATATTTCACACTGACAAACTGGTGACACACATGGCTAATTACGCCTTCATTAAACTCTACTGCCTTTGGTGCTACTTGCTTGTAGCATACAGTATGATTGGTTTAACTCAGCTGGATGAAAAACAAACCTCTGAAGAGGTATAAACATGTCACTGCCCTCAGTTTCAGTGAGAGAAATGCAAAGTTTGACTTACGTTTAACTTCTATTTCTGAACTCCACTCTCCCCACCTGCTGCACACTGAGCTATCGTAAAATCTTACCTGGTGATTTCCTCTTTCAGAGCAGCAGGGTCAGGTGGGTAAAACTTGACACGTAAACACATAGTGAATGGTGGCTGGGCTGTGGAGGAAAGACAAATGTTTTATATTTTGCATATGTTTTGTAATAATTCTACTGTTGCTGATCTGATACTTGTGATGTGTTTTTCTTTTATTTTGTCAGTTTCGCATTATATGTTTTGCCACTTTTATTCTGGTCAAATATTATATTTTAGCAGTGGATTCAACCAAAGGAAATCACACACTAATCAGGTATGTTAAATAAAATACTTACATTTCATTTGTTTGGCAATTGACTTTGAAAACTCCAACCAGTGCTGAAAGGGAGAGAAAGAGATGTGAAGAATCTATAGCTGATAAACTGTCAGTCTGGAGTCTGATTGCTCAGCAGCTGAGCATGATGACTTGAAATCTATAGCCGGAAGGCGCAGTGGAATTACTCCCATCTCCTTGCCTTCTGTTTATTTAAACTCCCTCCAACGCCACGCAGAGAGTAGATGAAAGAAAGCTGTTTGGAAGATAATCAGGGGGGGCACTGTTTTCTGTCAGAGTGCTAAACATCATGAGTCCAAACTGGCTCTAATCAGTGAGATCATGACACGCTGAAAATAATGGGCGACCGCTCCTCACAATGATGCTACACCACCTTTGTTATCGTTTTTTTTTTTTTTTTTCACCTGCATTGACGTCTCTCAGCTGGCCGATGTCTTCGCTGCTAAAATGCAGCGAGAATCTGCAGAGCGCAGAACATTTTCAAGCCCTGCAAAGCATTTGTAATCCTATTCACAGCTGAAAAGTGCACGATAAACAAATACTCAGTTCAAGCTGTGCAGATTCACCAAGGACTGTATGTGTTCATTAAATGGGCAGGCCTCTCAAAGGCTTGCATAGTTGACCTGCAGGCCTACAGTATCTGCCTGTGCTGAATATTTATGAAATAGAAAAAAAGACTCATTAGACCAGTTAGACTTGGCATTTTTACCTAACATCCTTCAATAAAGTATCTGTCACTGATTTAATTGATAATGTACCTGGTGATATGGTAAGGACTGACTGGAACAGCCACAGAGCTTCCTTCTTATATCCCTGTATTACTTTTTGGCCTTTTACATTTGAACAGTGTTGTCATCCATTAAAATCAACTGTAGCTTATTTAAAGGAGCAAATCATATAGTTTACATAAGGTAATCTTTAATTCAATGGGACAAATGACTAATTTGTACTCATAAAGGTAAACTGAAGCTCCCACAAGTGGAAAAGCTTAAGAAGTGGATGTCACATCATGTAACTCACTGAAATTTAGTTGGCTTTATTATATATATAAAAACTTACCCTTTGCTTGTCTGGGTCAACATATCTGATGCCAAAGTAGTCTTTCTCCAGCAGGTTGAGATGATGGCAAATTAGGTCAAACAGGTACTGTCCCTTGGCATCCCGCTGAAAGAGAAATGATATGAGAAAATTCATAAAATGCACTTCCTATTGAGGGACAGTGGAGCGAAGGAAATAGAAAAAAAAAAAAAGGAAGACTCCACAGCCCTCATCGTTTCCACCCTAATATCTCCATATTCACAGACACAGTTAATGAACCGCCAGCAGATCAATGGTGCATATGTGTGAACACGCAGCTCCAAAGTCTACACTCTGCCCAGGAAGAGCAGCAAACAACATCACACATCATAAAATATCAAAGACATTTCACAAACATGTTGATATTGTCACATCAAACATGATTTTCTTCCCCTGTCATCAAGAAGTCCATTTTTTTGGAGCGTCTGAGAAGTCAAAACGGCCAGCAGAAAATGTTTTAATATTTCACTACCCTCAAGGGAGATATATGAGGGCTATCAAATATTCATATCCAGGCAGCAGCCATCTGTGAAAGCTTTGAGAGATTTTCTGCTGCAGAAAAAGACCTGAAAAAGCAGTGAGACAAGGTGTAGGGTAGGAAAAAGGGAGGCTGATAAAGGAGAGGAAGCCTTTGACATGCAATGCAGTACAAACAATTGACCATTACAAATGTATGAATACTGTTTATATATTTTCTTGTCATCATTAAAGCACCAGGAAATACTAGGTTTACCTGTTGTTAACTGAGAAAACCTCTGAATTAGTTAAAGTGCGGAGAAACCAAATCCAAATATACAGTGTTCTAGATCAGGTGTGACAGTGGAGAGGAAGCAGGCCTGCCGTCCTGGCACTGGCAGCTTAACGCAAAGCCGCATCTTCCCCAAAACACTCATTAAAAACTATTTTCAATGGAGTATTTATTTACATTTAACTGCAACAAACGGCCATTTATCAAAATATCTGTAGCCCCCCTCAGGCTTGTCGTATAAACCGCAGGTGAGGAGGCGCACACCCATGGCTGCAGACTGCAGCTCAGAGTCCTAACATGAATCTGTACTGAGCAGGTTTAAAAGCATCCTGTTCACATTCATCTGCTGAGGGAGGAAAGCTTCTCTGTGCTCAGCCTGAGACGTGTACAAGCAGGATTTTGTGACGTTACCAGCAGCTTGGAAGCCAACTGTGGTCCAGTATGAAAAGTTAGAAAAGTGTGACGTGAAAACCTCCACTGCACATACACCGAGAATGAACGTTTCAGTGAATTTCTGAAATGCGCAGTACTGGCATTTTCATGGTCTCACAGGGAAAGGGAACAGGTGTAATTTTAAGAAATTTAAATTTCACTTTTTTTGGGGGGAAAAAACATATCAGACCAATATTATTCCAAGCACAGTAAAGTTTATGTCCTAAAAAATGTCTGTATACCTGCATAGTGAGTATGTGCACATCCACTGGAAATGTTGTATACCATGTGCACTATGGGATACAGTGTTTCCTTCTTTAGGGGTAAGGGACACTATAAAATATCCTGCTCTGCCCTTTAGAAGAGACACTGTGTTCACATAAGTGACACAAAACTGCACAGTCAGAGAAAGTCAAACGCAGATATATGAGAGCGGAGGGAAGAAAAGAGAAGAGAAAGACAAAACCAAACAGAAAGAGTGAGAGACCAAGTAAAGAGAGGGAAAGAAAACAGAGAAAGGAGAGAGAGAAGACTAAGCAAGGCCCCTGATTGGTCCCTCTATAGCATACCACAGCACAGTAGCCAAAGAAAGAGAGAACAGGGGCCCATGTATGGGCCATTTTCAGATACGATCCCTGTTGAGACACATTAGACAACGTGAGAATCTCTATGATGAGGCCTGTTCACACCTCGGTTTCACTCAATATCAGATCAAATGACAGAACAAACAGCCCCCAGGTGACGTGGTATAACACTGTCAGGGTGCCCTAAGATTAGAGTTATTGTCTCTCTTTGAATTGTGTTAAACCAAAGTTAATCTGCAGTTTCATGACCAAAGAGAGCCTGCTGTAAAAGGCTGCTTATTTCATCAAAATTTAATTTTTTCCTTTAATTTTAATTCTTGTCCTGTTTGTGTTCAGCTCAGAATTTACCGGTTCTTTCTATTACTTCCCTCCGGTCTCGAATTTCCTCTCGTCTCTGTAGGTTTATGGATCAGATTCAGGAATCCCCAGGATTTTTCACTCAAGTTCAAGCTGACAAGTTAAAACCTTTTCAAGTAGAGCATACATGTCTTCATGTAAAACTCATGTCCCTCTGGCAAATTCGCACCTAATCCTGTCTTTCCACGGACTTTGGGAGCAATTGTGCCGCCTCCAAAAAAAAGCTTCTGTCTGGTTTGATGGACCTGCCAAAGGATCTGAAGAGTAAATATAAAGATTAGGCTATATCACATTAAAGTCCACCAGCATCAAGGAGATATATGCATGAATTAAGTCCAGGGATGTGATTCATTAAAGATAAATGTAAGTTTCCAGTGTTTTTAATGAAATCTTTGAGCCAGAAGAACTCAACCAAAGCACAACCCAACATCAACCTATCAGGTTCAGTTGTGTCAAGCAGTGCACTGGCCAGACCTTTCCCAGGATGCACCGGGCTGACCCTCCATCTCTGTCAGTGTGTCTGTATGTCACTGTCACGACATACACCCTGACACACCAGGACAGGCCTGCTGAGTAGCCCAGCAGCAAAAATAGAAATGCAAGCATCCGTGTGCAGTCTAACACACACACACACACACACACACAGAGCATCAATCCTTCTTGCTCTGTTATAAGTGTCTGTGGTACACCTGTGAAACCTCGAGATCCACAACATTTTCAGAGCCTGTACCTCCCACTCGCTCCATCTGCTGTGCACTGTAGTGTAAACTACAGCGATGCCCAAAAAAGCCTTCGCAATTAATCATGTTGTCTTTGTGTTTCCTCCTATGTGTGCACCAATGTGTTTGTATATGAAATGCCCAAGTGTGTGTGTGTGTTTGTGAAAGAGAAAGATTAGTTACTGATGATCCAAATCCAAAGTTAGTGGTTATGAAACAACAACAGAGAGGCAGGGTGATTTATCTCAGTCCAACACTTAAGCAAATAAATGAAAACGAATGAAACGCATTAATAGAAACCATTCATGAACGAAGCCTGAGAAAAAAAAATCTCACTCAGAAGCTGCAGTGCTTTTTATAGCAGCAGCGCAACTTGAACATACACCATTTCTACAATGGATTTATCAGCTGTTTCAACAGATTTAAAATGGTACGACTTAATAAAGAGCTTCTGATCTTGAGTTTCTATTGTGCATTACAATGAGTGCAGGTAATCCTATTGTTCCTGGTAATTTACCTGACTCTGCACTCTGATGCGGTTTGTAATGACGCGATCGAAGCACAGTCTAACTTTGTTCTGAGGCTCGACTAAACGGTGATGGAACAGAGCAGAAGAGTCTCTCTCGTGCGGAGGCAGCTGGCCAAACACTTGTAATGTATATGTGGTGTTGTTTTGCATAATGATGCGACACACTGGATTTCAGTGCACTGACCAGGGCTCCACTGGGACACAAAGGGAGGCTCTGAGGCAGAAACATTATCGATCTAAAGTTAAGTGTTCTTCAACATCCTTATGAGATTCAAACCCTGAGCATAGCTGCAATACACCAGTGGCTGCAGAGAGGAAATATTATACGTTGCCAGTTAAAGCTGTGTTTTATTGTTTTTGAGTAGATAAACTGCAGATCTATTATGTGGTTTGTGATCATGTGATTCCAGTGTGGGAATTGCTTCTCTCACTGTTTTCTCTCCCTTAGGTTTTATTGCTGTGGTGGAAATAATTAGATCCATGCTATCTTTGGATTAAAAGCTTCTTACTGCCAAAACATCAAGAAATAAAATAACTTGCTATTGAGATAAATGGGCCTACAGTTTAGAACATACACAATAAGCTTTGCAGTGGGATTGATTTTTGTTTTATTCTGCAACATAAGGGTTTTAGTCTGACTGCAGAGCGTATTGTGAAGAAATCCTTAATGATGCATTCCATCATATAAAACTAAAGGTGTCATTCTGCAGGTATGCAGCATCCATATCTGCCGCTACAACACTAATTATTGTTATTATTATTATTCATTGCGACTATTGCTATCATGCTATCACATTACATAACTATTATTATTGACAACGCCATTACCTATGAGTATTACTATTACTATCTTAACTGTATCAACATATCAACTGTATATACAGCTGTTCCTGGTCTCTCTCTCTCTCCTGAGCTCTGTTGGAGGCCTCTTCCTTTTAAAAGGAAGCTCATTGTGGGAGCTGTTGGGTTTTCCTCCATAATATTGTAAGGTCTTGAGAATACCTTGTTAAGTGCCTGCAGATAATGTTTGTTATGATTTGGCGCTGTAGAAATAAAATTGAATTGAACTGACATTGCATTAACCTTGATATTTAAGGTTAATGTATGTTGTTTATGTATGTATGTATTTAATGTTATGTTTTTCTGTTACTTTTAAAAGAGGAAGAAAAATCTAAAAAAAGAGACAGTGGAGAACTGTAATCAGTCTGCGGTAATTGGGCTTTAAAAAGAGATTTATTGAGTTGGTTTTTAATCAGTAAAGCTACATCATATTTCAGAGTAAACAAAGTGTGGATTAAACACAAGCCCAATGTCATCTTATCACACTGCTTTGCAGAGAACTGGAACTATTAATGAGCTTAATGTTTGCATGTTTTCTATGGGTTCATTTGGAATCAGACTGAATTGACAAAGTCGCTAACAGACTTCATAAAAAAAAGAAAAAGCAGCTGAATAGACATGAATCTCTGTTTACTCCATGCAAGCATTGTGCCAGCTTTCATGCTTCCATACAAGTCATGGCTCTTTAGATGTAGATCCCTTTTAATCTGCTGGAGTCACTAAATAACTGTAGAGTTTTTTGACACCCTTATTCAACCACAAGTCTGGAATATAATAAAGGCCAGCTGGCTGATGGCCCTCATGTAAGAGTAGTTTGGGTTTTGATCCGTGGAGCTTCCTACAACATATTTATACTAGTTTTAAATAACAGTGTTTCCACTAATCACACTCAGTTTGACAGTTTGACCAAATCAATTTGACAGAGTAATTCAACTCCCTTCTTCAACTACTTCTAAGACCGGAGTGCAGCTTTACAGTGTGTAGAGATTCAAGAGATGCCACATTTTGTTGTCTCAGTTCTTACTGAAAATCAAAAACAACTTACTTTATATTGTGATATATATCAACTAATAACTAATATCACATATTGTGACAAACATGTCTGCCGTACGAGCTTGCCCAGCTGTAAGCAGCACCACCAACCACATTATCACACTAAACAAACAGCATCTAGTACAATGTCATGTTATGGCGCTGTGTATGCTGGCAGCTTTGAAAAATAATAATAATAATAAAATAAAGGAGGCGGGTCATGACTACATGTCAGCTTCCATTCACTTCATGGGGAAGTCATTAAGGTGTGGTATTTGGGCTCATCGTCGTCCCCTGATCAGGACAAATGGATGGCCTGGAGGCCCTGCATGCTACGTGTTGTGTGCTCGTGTGTACGAGACTGCTTGCACCTCAGATTACAACTGAATATAGGAGACAAGATAAATCCTAACACCTCATGGATATGGATTCTAATAGAGATGGGTCAAGCTATAGCATCAACCTCAATGAACAGTTAGCCTCTGGGATTCAAGAATCATCAGAGGCGGTATCAGCAGACCAGTGGGACTAAAGCAGCTTTTGAGATCACAGAAGTAATGTCTTAGCTGTGGGAAAAGAGGAGGGCTTGGTCTTTCAGTTGACCTAAAGGTGATGAAGGTCATTTCTTCCTGAGTGAGGGTATGATGAAATATGAGAGTGACAGAAGATTGTTGCAGTTGTGTGTTTTGTCCTGGACTCTTGTGGTGAGGAGGAAGCACTAAGATAAAGCTCTTCACTTACCGGTCGATATGTTTTTAACCCTTAGGGAGGAGGTGAGGAACTCAGACAACAAGAACCAGGAAGAGCAGAACCACTGCAGCTTAGCGCCGCAAGAAGCCAATTGAAGTGATTTAGGCGCCTGATGCCTCCTGGATGACTAACATGTCTAACTGATGAGAGACCCTGTCGCAGCAGCAGCAAAGTAACCTCCAGTAGAATTAGCAGTTAGGATTATCCCAGCATTACTAGTAGCAGAAGTGGTAGTTAACATAGTGCACTTTTGTGTGCACATGTTCATATATGTAATGTGTTTCTTATGAGACGTATGTCATATGTTAGTGATAAAAGTAATAATAGTTTGAGGGTGTGAGAGGCGCGCAGCCGTGATATTAGCCACAGTGACTCATGGGTAAATGAGATTAGTGCAGGCCTGTCAGTGGGAGAGGAATGTATTAAACAAGCAGAGGCCTGTAAGTGCTTTATGGAAGCACGCGCAGCGCTTCATCACAGCTACAATAAAAGTGATAAACGGAGTGCTGGAAATAACCCAGACTGGGGCCAAAATGATCACTGTGGTCCTTAGTGGAGCGTCAGCAGCAGCACGCCGCTCTCTTAGCCCTGGCCATGCCTTGCGTCAGATTAATTATTGAGAGGGGTTCCATATCAGCTTGGGAAACACCACATCAATAAATGATGGTGTAATTTTAAGCTACAGCATGGAAATTGCAACAACTGAGCAAATGGTCCTGAATGGTTACTGCTTCTATAGCAGCGTCTGGTAACACTGGTGCTCGACGATGATTTGTTTTAGCTTCATATTAACATATAGCTCTGAGCTCCTGGGTAGCAGCGGATTAAGTCGAAGAATGGTTTATGGTGGTCTTAAACAACACCCGCTTCTTGGGGGCTGATCCACAGTGTTTTGATAGTTAGCATATCTCAGTGCTCCACTTTATGATCTTTATGCTGATTTTTTTACTGTCCCTAAAGTTCCTGCTTCCAGGGCTGCCAGCAGCAAAGCCTGTAAATGGCTTATTCTAATCTTATGATATGGTAATGTGTACTTCCTATACTCTGGAGAAAAGCCACAGAAGTGAAAGTCCGTAGTGGATGCTCCTGTCAGTCACCAGCTGAATAGTATCAAGATCAACGTGTTTTCCCTGGAAACTGAAAGGAAGCAATAAATATAAATCAGTGACAGTATATTACAATGCTGCCTTCACATTGGTCAAGTAGATACCTATGTTATATGTACACATTTTGAATTACTTCGAAGTAATGAAAAATTAGCAGGATAGAAACCTGTTTTGGGTCGTCATGCCAAGCTAAGCTAACCAGCCGCTGACTACAGCTTCATATTCAACAGACAGATAAGATCAGTCTGCTCAGCTTAACTCTCTGTTAGAAACTTCCTGTATTCCTGTAACAATAATCTGTAACTTGAAGGGAGAACAGTATTCCTACATCCTTTATTTCTACATATTTATGGATTGCGTTTTACCTCTAACATGTTAGTCAGCCAGACAGTGAGTGAGGGCTGCTCTAAAGGAATCTCTTTGAAAGAGTAGAAGTTATTTCATGAGTGACACCACTTCAGTACAGCCCATCTAAGGCCACACTACAGTACAAAAACAAGACTATGTCCAAACCCAGTATTTGGTTTGACCACGTCGTATAGGCCTTCAGGACAATACTGGCGACTCTGTTCTGTCATGGTCTCAGCCTGGAGGCTCCAGGGTTTTTGGTTTTTTGGACTTTCTTGGTTTGGTTTTCTGTGTTTTGGGTTTCTGTTCTGGGTTTTGAGTGTTTCTGGTGTCTAGTTTTGTCTTCCCTGTCTTGTGCTCTATTTCCCCGTGCACTTCCTGTTTTTATTTTGATAGTCATGTCACCCCAGTGTCCGAGTTCTAGTTTTGCTTCCTTTGGTTAATCATCCCTGATGTGTCCCACCTGTGTCTGCTTCCCCACCTGTTCTCCATAGTAATCAGTTCCGTTCCTTTAAGAAGCCCTTGTACTGTCTTGTCCTCGTGGGATCATTGTTATTTGGTTGTGAGGTTTGGTGTGTGTTTCGTTGACTCATGTTTGGACTTTGGTTTGTTTGAATGAATAAATTCTTTGACTCTGGTTTATCCTCCGCATTTGAGTCTTTCACCCTCGTCGCTGCCTCATTGGACGGTGACATGTTCCAAAAAAAAAAGTCGCTAGATTTGTCTCTTGGTGCTGTTTTGAAGAAAAGTCACTACAGGGGTCTGAAAAAGGTGCTAAGTTGGCAACACAGCTTGTTCGTGCTAGATCATTTTGAAAGAGCATCGACCAATGAGAAAACTCCAACACTCAGCTGGCCAATGGTGTAACTTCATCACAGTCGGTAATCAACATGTTGATAGGGCTGGCCGTGCCAAAAAACTGTGAATAAAACCCTGATCACTGATGATTATATGGAGATGACTCATGCCACTGCTTTTGGATAAGGTTCCTTCCTTTCCATGTAATTCCCCAAAACTGTATGAGATTGGATCTTTATTTAGCTGCACACCCATTACTTTGTCTGCATACTAGTGATTCATTATTGTTGCATAGCACTTATTTGAATTGCTCAGGCTATATTACTCGTCCCTGGATTTAACCTCAACATAACTCAAGAAACATTGTGGATATAATAATGCTGATAAAACATCCATTTTATGTGCCTGGGCTTCCACTGTATAATTGCATTAAAATTTTATTTTACTTTCAAGTATGGTATTTTGACTCTTCTTGAACAGACCTTGCATAAAACATTTTTTATGTTTATGCAGTAGAACAGGATTCTTCGTCCAGCTCTGACTATGATACTTGATCTTGTTTCTAAAGGTGTTTGACAGTGATGAGAAGATTGATAACAGAGGAAGGAGTACCATAGTTAGGAGTATGGAACTAGCTAGGAGGTGATTAGCTTATCTTGGCATAAAGACTTGAAGTAGGTGGAAACAGCTAACCTGGCTCAACAATACACCTACCAGCACTTAGAAAGCTCATTGATACATTAATTAACATATTCATTTGTTTGTTTAATCTGTACACAAATAGAAAAACAGAAAAGTTGTGTTGACTCTCAGCGTCATAACTGCTCGCCAGAAACCTTGGTTTAGCCACAGTGCAATCACATTGTGCTGAGGATTTTATTTTGCTAAACTTGTACACAGTTTTGTGTCACAGAATATCTTCAAAATAAAATGTTCTTCAAACAAAAGAGCTCCGTAATGTACAATGCATTACCAACCTGTGAGACAACAATATGCTTTCATCACGTATGACATTATTTGACTACATATCCAGTGTAATGCACCTCTACCACTGCTTCTTTTATGTTCACTCACATGCCCCTAAAAAACCTTCTGCTGCAAGAAGGAAAGACAGCGATCCTCTTAAAAAGATGTTCACTGTCAGCAGGCTGCCATCTTACTGCCCTTGAAGTGGCCCAGTGGGACTCAGCGATGCTGCGGCTGCGTTCACAATCACTGCTCAGTTGTGTAAATCCTTTCTCATTTAGATAGAGGCTCATGCTCCTGGGGGCTCCATTACAGAGATGCCACACTGGAGAAGTGGTCCTGTGAGCCAGAAACTCATAAGAGTTATAGGGGCAACCATACTCTGAGAGCTTGCTACCGCTTTAATGCACTGGTTGCTGGATGTTTGTGGAAGGAGAAGAGAGGAGAGGAGAGGAGAGGAGAGGAGAGGAGAGGAGAGGAGAGGACAGGAGAGGAGAGGAGAGGAGAGGAGAGAAGAGAAGAGGAGAGGAGAGGAGAGGAGAGGAGAGGTGAATGTAGCGGATTGAAGGAAAGTGAAAGAAGGACAGGATAAAGGAAGGGAGAAAAAAGGTTAAAGCACCAGAGCAAAAAGAAAGACAACAGTCACAAAGTGTCTTGTTGCCCCAGTTGAGCAGTCTCTCAGGCTTTTCTCCAGGAAAAGGGCAGTGATGTGCAAGACATAAAAAGACGCCAAACCACTGAGCACCTGTTCTGTCCGTCCTTCCTTTAACCCTCCGGCTCGAGGGACTCAGCGGTGCACTCACTCAAAAAACTTACTGCTTATACTGATATAACTCAGTAAGTTTTCAATCTGAATCCCCCCTTTTCATCCCTTTCAACCTGGATGTTTGAACTTGTTTTCATCTCACTACATAGGAGGATCTTTTTTAATTAGCTAAAATGTAGAAAAACATGCTTTGGGTACTTTTGTGGCTGCTAACATGTTGGCCCTATAGCAGCGTGTTGGCAAACAAAAGATGAGCACCTCTTCCTTCAAACAATTGCCAGCCATATCCAACTGGCAACGTAAGCTATTCTCGCTGGCTCCGTTGGGCAGCTTGGCCAAGCAACGTTGCCAAAATCGTAGTTTACTGCTCCCCATACACTGTAGCCTGCAACAGTTCAATTCTATATTTACAAAAATTGGCAGATGTTTTATACGTGTCCTTCAGGATGTGATGTTGCAGTCTCTCGATCAGCATCATTAAATGAACAGACCTTGAGCACTGACTATACTGGCTATCAAAACCCTCCAACAACTTGCCACATTCAAATAGTGTCAACTGGGTTCCGGTCTATACACTCTTTAAACCTATAAAGATATAAAATCCTCTATCAAGGTGTTATATCAAAGTTGGCCTATGTGTTGGTAGGAGTTTATGATGTATACACATCTTGAGCAAGCAGCCACAAGCAAATGATCAGAGGGAAGCATGTCTCTTACACTCTTAAACTGCTATCCCATTGCTCTGTGGCCATGAACTGTAACACAAACTGTTATTTCATTAAAAAAAAAAAGGCATGAAGATTGAGACCAGAGGAATGTGTTAAAGCCTGGAGGGAAAGCAGCTGACTCTTTGTTCACTGGAGGCAAAGGTAAGAGCTGGTGCCGTGTCTGGCATTTAAATAAGCTCTGCAGCAATGTATGCCCAGTCAACATTTTCACTGTAGGCTAACCGCACACACAGAAAGTGAGAAATGTCTTTACAGGGTAAAACAATGATTTTTTTTTTTCAGTTGCTCACAATCTAAAGACTGTTTGACTTAGATAAATGACATGTTTGAATAAGATGAAACTGAATATCACACAGTTTTACTGCCCTCCCTCTAAGGTGGATATCACAGAAAGAACTTGTGTGTGTGTGTTTCTTGGTGGTTTCAAATATATAAAATGCAGTTAATGCACACAGAACAGGTAATGATGTTGATAGTGAAGATCACAGTATACACCTTGAAAACGTGTGTGGATCACATTCCATGTGCGGGTTTCTGCTACAGATGCACTGTCAGCTGTAACTGAGAGTGCTGCTTCTGCCTAAACTTCCTGTATTTGTCATTTAGTGGAACATGGCTGGTATGACATTAACAGATACACCAAGGACAGAACATACAGAATCAATAACACTGCCACCTCCAGGTGTACATGCCATCTCCCCCAGAGGAGATAAAACACACACTTTCTAGTAACTGTAGGCTTCTCCTCAGTGGTTATGCAAAGTGTTTCTTCTTTTTCATTCTCATTTTTACATGAGAAATATGTTATTTCATGCTACTTTAGCTAATAGCAACCAAAGCATGATTACAGTTTGCCTTCAGGTGATCTAAAATACATGAATTGGAGATAAATACATATGCAGATATATATGCAAATATAGTTATGAACTTAAATGTGCTTTCCAAATTGGTGTGAAAAGGCCCTCACTAACTACGTAAGAAAAACTTATTCAACAGTCTGAAAGAATCAAGGGCAGGAATAATATAAAGGTCAGGTTCCTGTGTATTATTTTTCCTACTACTGATCAACAGTGATGTCACTTTCACTTCCAAATAGCGGCAGAGACAACGCTGGCCTCCAGATATTACTAATGCGTAATTTGTCACACATTAAAATATTGCTGTCATTCTTAACGGAGCCTTTTAAGAAATAGGGGGACACACTAAATTGGATTCACTAAACTGTGCCAAAAATCTGGAACATTGCTCCTGATCACAAGAGACTTCCTGCAAATAGAAATGTAATTTCCTCCATACGTGCATTTTTTTTATTCTGAGGTTTTCTGCATGACATTCATTTTAGTCTTGGAGTTCATATAAACATATAACTGCAATTACCAACAATAAAATCTGCAATTCCTGTTGTCTGTTGTGGTGTGTTCAGTGACATAACTAAGATAAAACTACCAAATTTATGTTATAGTAGGACAACAATACCCGTTTTGTCATTGTATCAGTTGTGTTTCACCAGGTGTAGTTGAAGCATGACTGCAAAAACATCCGATGCCTGCACCATCTGGCGTCTGTCAGGATGTAAACTCACAGACAGGCTTCAATAGGAAGCTCATTACAGCAGAGGATGCTAAACTCAAATGCAAATCACAAATAAAAAATAAAAAATAACCCATCATTGATCTTCAGTCCAATTATGTTGACAGCTAATATTGCCTTGTATGCATAATGATGATAAGCTGGTTCTGTCAGGAGCTTCTGTGATTGTGACAGATATTAGCCAAAAACAAACTGAACTTTGCCGCTACAGCTTCTGGCACACGCTTTTCTGATTAGCCGATGTATCATCTTTATACTGAATCTGTGTTACAAAAAAAAAAAAAAAGTGTTTATTAGTAAGTACAGTCATCATTGGTGGTTGATGACAGATGACAGGACTGCTTATTTTTGGGCCATGAGCTGGAGAACATCGCTGGGAATAGCGGGTGTTGGGTTGCGCTGCTGGATGGATGATTTTGGTTAACATCAGCCAGGAGGTTGTGTGATTAATCTGCAAAATAACTGCACCAAACATTTAATAAGGAAAATTCAACGAGCATCTCCATGTTCAAATTGATAGAATAAAAACCTTTACCGTTTGAGAAGTAATGTTACATCCAGATGGATTCAAATATATCAGCCTGCCTAAAATATTATTTTAATTTGATAAACAGCTTCTAGATTATTAAAGTGTCACTCTAGATTAAACAAGACTAAAACTCTAGACACACTAGCAACACTGTAAGACTGTATACATCAGTGCTTTGAGCTAAATACAAATGTCAGCATGCTAGTATGCTAACACTGACAATGCTAACATGCTGATGATCCATGCTCACCATCTAAGTTTGGCTTTTTTGCATGCAAAGATTTGCTAATGACACAAATCAAAATTCTGAAGATGACAAAACAAACAAGACAATGTAGTTCGATGAAAGGTCAGGGGATCACCCAAGTTAGTTACGATTTATCTTGAGGGGAACATGAGTGTCTGTACCAAACACCATGGCAAGTAAAAATATTTCACTCAATACCGCAAACATCAACCTCATGGTGGTGCTCTAGGAAAATAAAAGTCATCAAAGTCATTTGTCTTCTTCCTCTGAGAATGGAGAATCTTTGTAAAAAATATTTTTTTTATGGCAATCTATCCAGTGGATGTTGAGATATTTCAGTGTGGATCAAAGCAGCGGACCGACCGACCATCTGACAGACAGACACTGGTTTCCCTACAGCAAAGCCGCTACTCTGGCTACAGTGTTTCAGGCATGAAATGGTAATCTGTTCCTACAACTGATTAGGAGTCAGAGGAGTAGGATGGTCTGGTCTACAGTATGTTTTATTACGGACCCCAATAACTTGTGCACTTGACTGGTCCAGGAGCAGAGAGAAGGTCACCAGAGGAGTACAACGCAGGTATAGACACAACAGATAGCAGATTACAATGCAGTAAACCTCTGATCTTAATTAAACCAAACCTTTAAACAATGTCCAAATCAATGCTTAGACAACACAATCAAATCAACACAAACCTGACCCAGACCAGGAGGATCAGTGAGTAGAGTATAACGGCTTTGAGCTCAGCAAATGTCAAGCAGTTCTCCCAGAAGTCACTCACAAGAAGAGCTAGACTAAAAAGGGAGCGATTAAACAGCAATCACGAAAGATGGAGCAAAACTGTAACTGTAAAAGAGGCAACTAAAAACCCTCATAGGTCAGTGCTGCTCACAATATATAAAACATTTAATAATTAACAATAGATGAAGTGTTTCTTGTGTATTATCACATTAAGATTATTCAACAGTAAGGTTAAGCATGTTGAAGTTGTGGATGATTGAGCTTGATTTTGAGCAATGTTCTTTAATACACTTTACATGCTTTTGAAAACAAGGCCACAACCAGTAAAAACAGTCACAGAGCTTTTCTCTAAAATAATAAATTGTATGTGACAAGGAATCTAGCACAGACCGTGGCTTCGTTTTCTCAGATGTTAAGAAATTGTCTGTATTCAGATGCCTACTTGACTTGCATCTAGCAGTGCGTTCCTTCTGTGAGGCTGGTTATGTAATGATGGGTGTAAAACAGAAATACAGTCAAATAATTTATGTTGAATAACTAAGTTGAATTTTTGTACTGCAGAAACACTGCGCACATAGTTCATTGTGGCTTATTTGTGGATGGTCGACAAACTTCTTTACAAACATCAGTGGGCGAACTAAGAAATAAATAAAGCATCAAACAGAGGCCTTGATGCAGTTCTTCTTCTCTTGTCTCAACTCTGGAGCTATTTGAAAAAGACTATATGGTAGGGATGACTTCTATGTTTTTGTCATTCATGCAAAGTGGCAGATATAAGTGGTTTAAATATTGAGAGGTTAACTGCAGTAAATGCCCAGAGGTCACTTTACCCAACAATTACTCAGCTTCTTAGGCCCTGTAATGGCAGTCCATTTCAGAGATTAACTCAAGGAGCACTGCCGATACATAGATGTTATTACTTGGCTGAGCGACCATTTGGCTCACCGTGAAAAGGTAAGCGATAAGATCCGCTGCATGAGATGTGTGAAATTAGTGAGCGAACAACCCAGTAATACACCATTTGAAAGATGTCCAAAGAAAAACCTCTCAGCTACAACTTTAATGTGGCGTGGAGAACAGAACGAATATGCAGCAATGATGATTTAACGTCACCTCAAGACACTTCTGCTTAATATTTTGTAAAAAATACAAAAAAATCCCCCCAAAAAAACCACCTTGGCTGCACGCTATAAGCAGCACCGAAGGGCAGGGCTGTAACAAAAGCTTTGAGCTGTGACACCACAGACGGTGGTTCGTTCTGTGAAAAGTGCTAACAGGCAATACTGTTGCCCTGACCGCGCAGTAAGCAGGTCAAATGTGTTACTGATCATGGCCCATGATCGGAGGAGGCGCCCTGCATCTGCTGCACTTGCATCCAGACAAGGATTCAGAAGGGCACACACACACACACACACACACACACACACACACACACACAAACACACACACACACACACAGCTCTCAGCTCTCTTAAAGCTCTGCTCACACATGCACATGGCTTATCATTATCTTATTTAATCGAAGTGCCACACCAACTCACCCTCAGACAATGCAGCGGCCATGTATCTTCCCCATAAATGGTTTTTCATTATTTCCTTGCATTCACCCAGAATGCACCATGAGCACACTTGGATGAATTGGTTTATCTCCTTTGGGGACAATGTGACCGTCAGTGTGGTGTCATAACACTCAGGTTGCTGCCAGAGTGATGTTGTGAATGGAAAACTGAGCCAGAGCAGCAGTAAAACAGCTTCCCTCTTGTACCGATCTGTTGATAAAGGCAGCAGGACACGCCTCTGTAGCAAGCAGGAAACCTGAGAAAACCTGCATGGTGTTTGTAGAAGTCTTGAACCCATGCTTCTTACTACATTTAGACAAACAGCGTGAAAAATGGCTGGAAAGATGAAAGTGATTTTTTTAACGTGTGTGT
Source organism: Seriola lalandi dorsalis (assembly GCF_002814215.2). Taxonomy (NCBI): domain Eukaryota; kingdom Metazoa; phylum Chordata; class Actinopteri; order Carangiformes; family Carangidae; genus Seriola; species Seriola lalandi. Next base: position 1,455,848 of record NW_019525027.1, read on the forward strand.
GTTGTGTGTGTGTGTGTGTGCTGGCTGTATGCCTTAAAAGTTTGTATGAATCTGTGAACTCCACTTGCTCTGGGATGATGTGATTCTCAGGAACGCAGCCAAATGCCATAAGGAAAACCGACGCTTTCAAATAATCTGCATTTCTGAAACAGTTTCCTACTCTACTCCTCTTTGTTTACTGTCATCTTCTCTTGTTAAATATAAACTGAACTGCAAAGTAAAGAACCACTTCACCACACAACGCTCACCATTTACAAATTTGTATAAGCTGTCCACTGCGGAGCACAAGAAACTGATGTTTACTCCTTTTTTTATTTCCATCTCATGGTTCACAAGCAGATTTTGAATGTTTCAAACCAATCGAAATTCCCGCTGAGGGTAATTTTCTTGGTGGAATTACTGCCCACAAACTTTAGTTACTGCTGCAGAACTTAACCACAGAGAAAATAGCCACCTTGCAGGTAAACCATCTCAATCTGAACACCTTTGTTTACATTAGAAATCACAGAAATAGCAGTTTCATACAGTGAGGTGCATGTCCATAACCACAGATTAGAAGGTGACTTCAGTGATGTATGTATTTTCTGTATAAAATTTTAAATTCTTAAAAACTCATCAAAAAACCCCTCTTTTTTAAAAACCGATGATTTGCAATGTTCAAAATTTTGTCCTTTACAACCCAGTTGTACACGCAGCGCTACAATATTGTGCTTTCTAGTGTTTTAACCTGCAGGCATGCACAGCCCTCTGCTGTATTCATCTCATCCATATAACCTCAGCACATGAGCAGTGATTAACCACCCACACATGACCTTTACACCGCATACGCGCAAATGTGAAAACACAGCTTGGAAATGTATCGTTCAGTTTGAGACTCACGGAGGTGTGTGCTGAAACAAGAAAGTCAGTGGTCCACAATAGAGAATAACAAGCTCACACTGTAGTAAATCATCCAAGAGAGCTCTCTGCTCCTGCAGCCTATATCCATCACAATAAACAAACTTGTGATCATGCCGCCGAGTCAGAAATCAAGAAAAAACGGTCCACTGATTTATACACTAAGAAGCTGAACACACACTGGCTGTTTACATTACAAGCATTTGCTCGGCAAACTCTTGGTGAGTCCATCCCAGGTAAAAAGCATGATACTGTTAATATTGTTGCGATAGGCTTCATATGAGGAATAAGATTAGACATGGAAAAGAAAGGAGGTGAAATTACACTTGTGACCCTTAATCCTTGTCCTGTCCAGTCGCTGATGACTAGGACTGGAAAGTAGCCAATGAGAAAAATGTTTCATCCAATGAGGAGACAAGTGCAGTCTGTGAGATGCAATATGTTCAAATACACAACATCACAAATATGGTGCACATTTGTTTTATGTTTACTGGATTACTTAAAGAATAAAAATTGTTCAACAAAGAAAAAAAAAAAACATTTACAAACATTTTGAGTGACATTGTAGCGATTTAAGATGCTTAAATGGTTGCATAAAGTGACGATTGCTTATAATAATCTTCATTACAAACAGCAAGTATGCACACAGAGTTGTGGAATTTGACTTATGTGTCAGATGTAACTAAATGGCCTGATGGCTTACGTGTATAACCTGGCAAAAACAACCATATAATGCTGGTGGAAATCATCAAATTATCAGCTGAATTACAGAAATCAGGCTTGGTCCCTTGACATTTCTTTCTCAACGCAATGTCAAAGACCCAATTTTCAGCAAAGTACCGACATCTCGCCTTGTGAAAGCCCCTCATCTCGTTTGCCCTTTGCCTCTCACCTTCCTGTTCAGTCTCACATCACATGGAACAAAAATGCTAAAAGTGCATTTCACTGGCACAAAAGACGCCAGTGTGCCGCAGAGATGCTTGTGATGTGAGATCTCTGAGTGAAAGGTGAATTGCATCTTAATTGCACGACTGAACAAATAGAAAGCAGGTTTCGGCAATTAGACCCTTTGAAGAAATGATCCTCATGAAGCACGTGTACAGTAGATGAGCAATAAGGGGCTTTAAATTTTTGAAAAAAGCGTGATAATCCGCTCGGATACTGCGTAAATAGACATGTTAACAGCGGAGAGACAGCTGACAGTGAAATAGGTTGACAGTGATGGAAAACCTCTTGTCTCTACAACCAGTGAGTGTGTATAAGAAAACTAGTCCTCCTGATTGAAAGATGGGTATTGCTGTATTAGCCCTTAATGATTCACACATAAGCTGAGTAGTAGAAGAGATTTCTGGAAACTTTACTTCAAAGTTGAAACTTGGTAGAGACAATGAGACACGAGGGCTTGAAGAAGAAAGCTCCCGTGTCCGTGCAGGTGCCTGCAGGACAAAGAAGCACTATCAAAGCCTCTCTTCCCTCCCATTGAGCTGTTATCCACATCTCCAACCTCTTGTTCCGAAAGTCTGCTCCGTCTGCTGAAGGGCAGCGCTCGGAAAGTATAACCTTTTCAACTAGGCTTTTAGAGTTTGTCAAATGATCTATTTTAAGATGAAACATGTACTTTCTTCTTGTAAAGTTCCGGTCTTTTTCCCTTCATTGTCTGTGTGAGCAAGAAGGACGGTGTCATGCCCAGGAGTCTCCTACTTTTAATAGTTGGAAAAGATAATACAGTGAAAGTGAAAGGAAGATGAGAAGAAACCATGGATGTAAAGTAAATGAAAGTAATGGCAGGCCAGGTCATAAACACTAACAGGCCTAACATGGTCCGAATGGAGACTAGAGAAAAAAGACATTTAGGCTAATGTATTTTGGACGGATTGAGACGGACTTTTGTGCTCTTCCTAAATCAAATCACCCCAAAACCTCCAAAACCTCACGCTACAATTACATCCTCCAGTGGAGACTTACATGGAACCTATAACATTAAAGCCTGAAGTGTTAGCAGGTCCAGACACGGACACGGCTCATTTTTTGCTCTACGACATCAACAATCACTGGCTTGAACTGACTGTGAAGCACATCCATTTCCCAGATTTGCAGCCAGTGTCCTGAGACTGAGTTCAGTTGCCTGTCCTTTGCCTTTCTTCGCGGCTCTCGTCCTCGCCCTCGTCCTCCAGCTCTGTCACATTACATCTCCTGTGTCAGAATCAAAATATCTCTGATGACAAGAGTTGCTGCAAACATACTCGTATAACTACATGAGAGTCTAGTCACATCATGTCAATATATTCAGCCTGCTGGACTCCATTAGCAGAAGAGTTTTTGACGAGCACTCACCATGTCGGCCTGGCACAAGTTTACAATTTCACTAAATCCTTTTAAAGAAGTGCATTTGTAAATCTGTCAGTCCACAATGAGTTGAACCTCACCTCATGTCTGTGTCTCTAAAGTGAGTGATAGCTTAAAAAAAAAAAAATTTTAAGTGGTGGAGTCAGAAATATAATAAGTTTTAGAATATAAGAATATAAAGTATAAAAGGACAAATGTAAAACAATGTTTTAACAATGTTTTAAAAACAGAAGAAACTATGTTAAATTGTTTATAGTGCTTTCCACGTTGTTAATGCCTTCACCCTACTAAAAATCATAAGGCAGCTTATACAGTATGTCGCCTGAGAGACAAAACCCAGGGCAAAAAAGTGTGGCAAGTCCTCACTGCACCACACTGCTGCTTGATGAGCTTATTGCTGTGAGTGCACAGTACACACTGAAGGTGACTCAAATGAGTGTGTCAATATTTTTGATCAACTCACATCCTGTCTCATCTGGACTTTAAGAGAAGAATGTTTGGACAAACTTCTATAATTATTATAAAAGTGAGGGAGACAAAAACAGGGTTTTGAAACGTGAGCAAACATCTGCCCCTCTCCTCCTCCTTTACCAAAATTACACTCAGTCCACAGCAGCCTTCTGTGTTACGTCATGGACAACGCACTGGGAAACGCAGCGCTGGAGTCCATGTAAACAGCAGCTTCAAAGACACAGTGTTTGTTGGCAGTGTACACAGTCACAGTGGCCTGCAAATATCAAGAGGGATGCAAAGGAAGCCAGAAAACGCATTTTGCTGAGTCATTAAAAAGCAGCCGAGTTGCAACACAGCGAGTGTGGCCACTAGAAATAAACCCCATATTCAGTGGTGATCAGATGACTAAAGTTAATTCAGAGACCAATTCGAAGAAGACAGCATATTACAGCTGTTAGTTACACCACCTTTAACTGTGTTTAATCTCTACAGGACTGAAAACATCATCTGCTGATAGTGAGTTTTTTTTTAATTAAGATGCAACATGAGAGGTGGAGAGATGATGTTTGGACACAAGCAAGCAGGGCTGTTTGCTTCTCTGCTGAAGTGAACTGGCAACACATCTAGGCCTACCTAGTAATAAATTGAACATAACTTAGATCCAGTTTGCAAAACATCAGTAGATATGTTGGAAAATTAGCTCGAAATCTTGTTACTCTCTTGTCTTTTCCTAATCTTAAATCGTCATTTAAGGCATAGCCTTAAACAGAGTGGCCATAAAAGAACCAAATAAGTGAGATGGACTGCAACACATTTATTTTCTCTCAATCATCATGCTACTCTCTGTGGCTGGTCACCTCCGGGGTGCAAGGATAATATGGACAAAACTGCTCTCATTTAATGATGGTGGAGCTGGAAAGACCTCTGGGACACACACACACACACACACTCACACACACACACACACACACACACACACACACACACACACACACACACACACACAAACACATGTATAAAAAACATTCAAAAAGACATACAGATGCACGTGAGCACTTTGACACACACACATAAAAATCACTGAGGGATTTATGACAACGTCCTGGGATTAAAGGCAAGATAATGATTAAACCCCTCTGATTCCTGATAGTTGATGTGTCTGGAAAGTATTTGGAGATAACTGGTTTCCTTTCACAGAAACAAAGAAACACATCAGGCAGCCATTTAGGAGAAAGTTATTGTTTTGATTCTTAAAAGTAATCCTTTCTTTTTTTTAATATATCACCTGCTATTCATATCCTCACAGGTGAAGCAGCACCTTCTCCAATACCGCCAGAGGCAAACAGCAGCCAATGACAGGGACAAGATTGCTGCAGCATTCAGAATGCAGACACACAGCGGAGGAGACAATTAGCTGCAGAGCTGCAGAGATTCACTGAGCCCCTGAGAGGACAGCCAGGAGTCGTTCTTATTCCTGTCACACAGCCCTCAACTCAACAACACTCTCCTCACACACAAGCCACACTGGCAGAGAGGGGAAAAAAAAAAGGCTTCAGACATGATGCAGATTGTGTACGTCTGGGCCCGCCGTAATGTCCGACAAGACAGACGGGTCAAGGAGGGTATGCCTTCACACCAGAGCAGCAGCAGCAGCACTGTCTATTTGACGATTTATGTTGCTACTTCTCTTCCTGCCCCTAGTAGCTCAGCCCCTCACCTTGTGAAGTTTTAATTTGCATTTTAAACTACATCGACCGACTGACAGTTTACAAGGCTGCCACAGTCAGTGAGCCTAAAGTGCAGCTTGATGCAGGAGGTCAGTCTGACTGGAGCTGCAGGTCAGAGCTGGATATTGCATTTAAAGACACACTCGCACAGAGGGCTAAGCTGGCTCATTTCACAGGGCGGTGCCCGCTGCCCCAGTGTGAGCTAAGCCTCTTCTGAGGGCACATGCCCGGCTAAACCCAACAGCCATGCCAGCTTCCCCTTGTAGGGCATTGTAAGCAGCGCTAACATGGGTAAACAGCACAGACAACCTCTGCCAAACCGGCATCCAGCACAACAGGAGAGTGAGCAGTCCATCCCCCCTGAGTATTTGTCTTTACTGAGCCAGGAGCAAAAATGAGAGGGATAAAAGAGCAGGGAAACATACAATTTGAAGGGGATTTAAGAGACACAGAGACCAGTCAATAGGATTTTCAGCTACATACATACTGTATGTGTTTTGACCATGACCACACACCATCTGTGCTTTATTGCAGGTTATCAACCTGTTTGACTTCTGGACCCTTTCAAGTTAAGCAATCTGTCAGGGGCCTTGACAAGATTGCTAAGGAGATCAACCAAAGGGGAATTATTTCTACTTTCATTTGAAGGATTTCTGGGGCCTGAAGAGGTCTAATATTTCTGTATTTCACAAGAAAGAAGCGAGAAACGAGAACTACTGCTTCAGTGCGTATTAACACATTAGATGATATTACAAACACACACACAACCACAGCAACAAGAAAACAGTCACCAGCGTCTTCACTTGTGTTGAGACCTAAGTATAAAACAGTAAGAGACCCCGACCTCCGAATTCACAGCCGCCTATTTTGTTGGACACCCTGATGACACTTGTTGCTATGGACAACCACCATATCTTATATCACTCAGTGCAGTTGACATCTATGTGCTATTTCTTCAAAGCTATTATATTCACAACTGATCAGATGTTTTTGTGGGATCATTTGTAGCGATGAACCCAAAGTGAATCATCATCCAACTCTGCAGTTCCCCTTTTTAGCATGTTTCAATATTTTGGTTTTACGACCCACAACTTTACTGTTTGGGCTCACTGCTGCAGGGAGCTGCTTTCAGTGGAAAAGTGCACACTACTTGCTCAGCACCAAACTGCAGACAGACAGACAGACAGACAGACAGACAGACAGACAGACAGACAGACAGACAGACAGATAGATAGATAGATAGATAGATAGATAGATAGATAGATAGATAGATAGATCTTAACTGACTCCTGTCCTTGTGTCCCAGTGTTGTACTCTGACAAAGGAGGGAAGAGTTGCGGCTGAGCTCATGAACCTGGCTGAGGAGTACGAGTGAAAACACTTCATTTAGGACAGATACTTCCAATACAAGTCTTTCAATAAAAAGCTCCACTACCTCTGAAAATTGTGTCACTCTGACTGTGCAATACAGAGGAGAAGAGAGGAGCGTTAAATGGCAGCTGACTGCTGAGCTCACGTGCCGCCAAGCCTCTACCGTAATAGGCCTCCTGTCTCTGCATGCACTGCATTATAGGGAGGATGACTGACACTTAAAAAAGCCCTGTTTAAGCCAGATGTCCATAACATCTATGTGTGCATGAGCACTAATGTTTCATCTGAACAGTTAATGTATGTTGGATTCTTGCCATCCATGAAGCGCATCGTGTAAAGTGAGTGCACCCAAATAACCCTTGAGGTCTTAAAGGCAGAGCTGCAGTGTTTCTTAGCAATAGTCAGGCTTGCTAAATATTCATCATTACTCCACTGTTGCAATATTGAACAAATGTCAAATGAACAAATGATGTGAAATAGCCCACCAGACTTGGAGCAAGTCTGTTCAACAAAACATAGATTAATTGAGAGAAGATTGGGTTTTGAGGCCTCGGTATCATTATTAGACTCCGTTCTCTGTAAAGAACAGAGCAATTATTGATCCTTTGAGTTAGTAATTGACTTTTAGATGCATTGTAAATGTCTTTAGCCTGGCTGTCCATGGAGGAGAGCAGTAGCATGACTGACATACATATTGTCCTAACACACAGGAAAGATAACTAGTTCCTTGGTAATGTATGAAACTATTGCTTGAAAAGTGATGGATTTTACTACAATTATTTTTGCAAAAACTCTGTTGTTACTCTGTGGGAAAGTGGATCAGTTTTAGGCAATATTTTCCATCTTTGCGAAAAAGAATAGACGGCTGTTATTGGCCGGCCGGCGGCAGTTTTGGATGAATTAAACAAAGAAGATACGACATGTTAATTTGTGCGCTTTAGAGGTGCTGTAAGTGGATCTTGTTATCTTTGGACAGAGACAGACTGGCTGTTTCCCTTTGTTTTCAGTTTTTATTTTTTGCTAAATTAAGCTAACCAGCTGCTGGCTCCAGTTACATATTGAATGTGCACATATGAGAGTGATATCAATCTCCTCATCTAGCTCTCATCAAGAAAGCGAACAAGCATTTTTGACCAAATGTGGAACTGTTCTTTAAATAATGTTGTCTTTGCATCATAAAACCAACACTGTCCTTTACTGCCTTATTATTTATCTTAAATTGTGGTTGTTTTGGGAGAATATTATTATGAAATTGCTCAACTGCAAATCAAAACATGGCTTTCATTCTTTCATCCAAATACATGATGGTGTAGTAGTGTTTCAGCCCTGAGTACGGTCTACAGGTTTTTCTCTCTCACGGCAGATAAAGCCTCAACAATCTCCTCCAATTAGACGATGTAGGGCAGCCTACCTGGGATCTGAAACCCAGGGCAAAAAGTCCCAAAACTACTCACTGCTGCACATCATGCTCATTACTATGGATACGTGGTAGTAATTGAGGCAACCTGAATAAGTACATCAAATTTTTTATCTACTAAGAGAGCTTCTGTCATCTGGGTTTTGGCTGGGCAGAGAACACTGTTTAGACTGACTTAAAAGAGTAAATAAAACTGAATCTGTGAAAATGCAAGGACAAAATTAGCATTTTGGAAATGAGGGGGACAAGTCCCCCACATCCCCAGTGGATACTACACCCTTGGATGAGAATAATGTTGCTGATTTATCACATACTGAACAACAACAGTCTTCTTCAACATGAGCCAGAATTCACTACAAGCACTTTCATGGAGGTTTATCCTCACAAGAGCAAATTAACGAGCCGTCTAAATTCAGGCAGTGTAGAAAACTGGGGTCGAGCATTTTTGCAAAGTCAGAACTCAGACTAATTAATGAGTGACAGCAGCTGAGCCATACCTATACAGCAGAGAGGGGACAAAGGAGGGAAATGTATATGATGTAAGAGGCGAGGGCTTAGGATAGCTATAATCACATCATCAGACAGAGACGCTTTTTTTTTTTTTTCAAACTATCTAATTCAGGCACAAATTTAGACACCTCACCTGCAGACATCAGATCCTGTTTCAGCAGGGAGCTTAATGGGAAATGCTAATTCCACTAAAAGATAGAAAGCCTGGATGAACTATTGTCATTTGAAGTGTTTTTCATTCACTCAGATGTCACCCATTCAGACAGAGCAGAGACACATGACTAAAGTGAAGAGGAAAGATGCTTTTTAGAATAAAAGTAGAAAATGAAATTCACCTGTCTTAGTTAGTGAGCTTATTTATTGTTTATTGTTACAGACTTTCCATGCAGTCTAAATGATATTATCCAGTCTAAATTATTTTTCTCAGTCAAATTTGATATGTGCTAATTCAAATGGGGCAATTAAATATTCATAATTAAGATGCAGTAAATTGATCACAGCTTTAAATGATTTCTCGATGACCTTTTCCCTCTATTTCACTTGATTTTACAGAGGCTCTCTGACCTTCTCTGACCTGCGCAAAACAGGTACTCCATTGTTAAAATTAACTAATACAATACATATTCATTAAAAATATTAACTTTTTAATGTGTTAATTTATGGAGTGATTCTGACTTCTGACATCATTGCTTTGAGATGAATGTCTTTGTAAATTGATGTCAAATGGTCGACATTTCATTAATTGAATAGCAGCCACCTTATTCCATAATTAACACCCCTTCTTTGTCCCTTACGGCTATGGAGAGGTGCCAACAGTTTGCTCATTTTTCAGGTTGAAATAAGGTCTCTAGTAGGAAAATTGGATGCGCATTGGCTGATTGTCTAAGCTATATAAACATACATTTGTCTAAACCTACCACTGTAATAAAGGTTAATCATTAAAAATTTCCAATCAAGACTTCAATAATGTGAGGGAATATTAAGCAGATAATACAACAAACTCAATCAGTTATTTCTTCAGGACATAACCAGAATTTTCATTTAATTAAAATTTAGTTAAGAGATACAATATATAAATAATTATCCTTCCAAATGAAATGCTTGATTCTGTAACACAGTGGCTGAATCTTGATGCTCACTTGAATGTCTAGTGGTAACCACATTACAATGGCACTAGTCAATTAGCTGAAAAATGTGCTCAGAGTGAGCGGTGCTACTCTGGCTTAACTGGGAACCACAGCTGGATTATGATTTACTGCAGCAGAGAACACACAGAAAAAAAATGTAAACTCTGAATTCAGAAATTCTGCAAATATCTGAATAAAAACAACTGAGATGCTCAGCATACAATCACATACTTATATATGTTCTCAATGTGACAGCTGCTGTCTCCTGGCTCCTTTGAGTGATGCCAGTTCTTTATCTGAGATTGTGCCAATGCGCAGCCTTGTCATAAATAATATGTTTTCTATGTTTCTGATTAAAGCATAAGCAACAGAGGTAGTGGTGCAAGATAAAGCACAGGGATATAAAGTAATCCCCACCCTTATGAGGCTAATCTTCTCTCTAGCTGCCCATACTTTATGGGATCAAATCCATGCAGAAGTTAAAGGTATTTTGCCTTCGTGACTGTGATCCTGCTGATGGACACTGACGTTAAAGAGGTGAGCCATGATCTCGTCTTTAATGTTAGGGAAAACTCAAAGCAAACAGAAAGATAATCGGGCTGGAAATCCTGCTAATTTTTTTTTTTCATCCTTGCTGTCTCTTCTTACCCCTCTTTTCCCCTCTGTTTCTCTCTTTTCCATTCCTGGACCTCACCTCTCTTTCTGCTGCATTATCCTCCACCTTCTGACAATTTATACATTTTTAATTCCCACCACCGATGACCCTTCTGCAGATATATGTGCTGACATCATAACTCTTATTTTAGATCTTCTCAGAAATGTACCTGAATTACGTAAGAACTACACGTGTATGGGCAAGAGGATGATAAGTAACAGTCATGGGTAGAATAAATGGATAACATAGTATTTTAAAAATTAATTTGAATATTTTAGCTTCTTGTAAATATGATTCTACTTCTTTATATACTGCAAAATTCCAGTTGTGTTTGGTACACTGCACCACTGCCACAGCCACCAGGTGAGACTCACCTGGGGCCCTCTCTCACCCCTCCTTCCTCTCCTCTCATTCCAGTCAAAGCTCACCTGATCTCATTATCTTCAACTCTCTCCTCCTAGTGAGACCCGAGGGCCTATGACACACTGCACACACATTAATGTTTAGTTCAGCTGAGGGAACACAGTCGGAGTAGAGAGTTCACTCAGCGCAAGGTCACTTCGACCTCTGCTGAAGCAGGAAGTACACATGGCCTTCTGGGATACGCTGTCCTGTCTGAGGCAGTGCAGGCAACTTGATGAATTACGTAGCTGAGGGACAGGGGTAGGGACAGGGGTTAAGGAAAGGGAGCCAGCTGCTTTGAAGCCGCACGAATGACAAACCTGCTGTTGGACCTTTTTGTACCAATCACATCTTGATCCTCTGCATACGCACATCACAGTGGCTGTAGGTAAGTTGCTTTCGTGTGGCCATCTATCACAGGCATCCACAGGGACACAGCCTGCTGAAAATTGGGCTACCAGAGACTGTTAACCCCATTTAAAGAGTGCCAAAGATTTTAAGGACTAACCTTCCCCAAGGCGAAAACCAAACTGGGGTAGAGGAGGCTACAAGACAAGACAGCTGCCGATTCTCAGAAGGGCATTCCAAAAACATCTATTATCTATCTTATGGTCATCTAGATTCTTTTGTATCACTTATATTTCCCTTAGAATTGTAAAACTAGAATTACCGCCTCGCGGTGGTATATGCCTCCGCCAACCAGCCAAGTTGATATATATTGATATATGGCATTCACAAGAACATGAAGTCGCCATGAACTTGACCATCAGTTCATCCTTGAGTCCAAGTGAATGTTTTTGCCAAATTTGAAGAAATTTCCTCAAGGCGTTACTGAGATATCATGTTCAGGAGAATGGGATGGACGGACAGATGGACAGACAGACAACCTGAAAACATAATGCCTCTGGCCCTGGCTGTTGGCGGCATGGAGGCATAAAATGCAGCAAAGTGTCAGAATTGTTAAGCTGAAACCATTAAATGTTTTGAATTTTTGCTCTGATTAAGCGTGCTAAAATGCATGAATGCCTTTTACATTCTTACTGCAGTGCAATGTCTCAAAAATGCAGGACATTTAAAGGAGGTGGGACTCTGCCTTTTAACACAAATTGTTTTCTTATCTTTAGATGAAATTACCACACTCAGAATCCAAATGGAAATAACTAGCTCCTATCAAAATCTTGATACGTTTGTACATATGGTCAGGGTATTGTAGTTAGAAGAGTGAGGTTTTTGGCATGCACAGCAGCGTGTGTGTGTGTGTATGTATGTGTGTGTGTGTGTGTGTGTGTGTGTGTGTGTGTGTGATGAGTGTGTGGAGTCACTGTTGGGCTGCCGCAGAGCTTGGCCAAACACCAGCTTGACGACAGCAGCTGGAGAGTAGTGATGTAATAATCTTGTTGCCATGGAGACCTGTGGTTCCCCAGCATCTCCAAAAATCCAAGGGCGGTGGAAAGTCACTGGGCTGGTTGGCTGTGCCATAGCACTGCTGTGACGAGACGATGATACACAGCCACTAGTGCATCTGAACAGACTTTACTGACTTATCATCAAGCTAATGTGCGCAGTGCAAACTTAATGATCGCTTGTCATGTTGCACAAAACTTGATTCAAAGCCCGATTTTTAAAAGCAGCAATAAAATCCTCATTGTCATATGTTATTCATAGTTATTGGAGAGGTCAAGACATTAAAAACAGACCAGTTGCTACATGAGGAAGGCACCGCAGTTGGAAGATTTTCATGCAAGAAAGTTGCCCCTTCAAACTAAACCACCATGACCTTGTCAGCTTTTACAGTGTTGTCAAAACAGCGGTGTTGGGATTGCCCAAATCCTCAGGCGGAGCGGTCAGTGAGCAAATCTTTCAATCAAACAGATGCTGGGAACATGGTCAGGGGAGAGATGCTGGGAAAGTAGAAAACCTGCTTTTCAATGAGTCTCCGCTGTCTTTCATCACATTCACCTTATAGAGCAAATGTAAATGCAGGAAAGCTTTCACAGTGAACCGACAACAGAAACTTTTCTATTATGTGCTCTCAGTATCCACCCTTAATTGAGTCAGAGAACCCCTTCAGTCTTTTGATGTAGATGATTTGAGATCCTGATGACGCTCTGGAGAAAGACAGAGAAATATAGGACTGAAAAATTGGCTGAGACAGTAAGAGAAAGAAAGCAACGGGAAACAAAGGATGGGGGAGAAAGAAGGAGCATGCAGTAGCGTGCATCTCATCATCAGTTAAAGCCTAGGGATTGTGGAAATGAAGTGGTGCCCTTGCCTTGATGTCTGAGGCCCAGAAACCAGGCTCTGGAATCTAATTAGGTGTCTGCTTGTATTAGAAATCTGTAGTATATCAAACCATTTCATATGATAAAAAAACTATTATTTGCTTGAGTTTATATTTTCTTGCCTGCACTGTGGGACATAGAGTTCAGGGTTATTTTACTCCCTCAACAATAAGTTTCTCCTCATCCATTTTGACAGCTACAAATTCAAAGATGCGACATCACTTCAAACGAAGAAGTAAGGTATTTTAGGATGTACATGTTGATTCAGTATGCAACATCGCAATATAAAAAATTGGTAAGAATGTTCACAGCACTGTGTATGTAGGAGCTGCCAGTGACTCGAGGTCCACTGATAATCAGTGCTAACGTTAGCATGCTTGGCTAAACTTGAACCTCTGTTCAAATGTGGGGAAAAAAATTAAACCTTTGTTGTGATCTGTTTGAATTCAAAATGTAGAGTCTATATGTGCTACAGTTTGAAGTAGTTGCCTTGTGGTCCAACATCCAGAGGGCATTCTAAAAAAATTGACACTTAGCTTGACCAATAGACCTTTTTTGTGTTTGTGAACGGTAATAACATTTCGCGGGTGAAGCCGAGCAGAAGGTGACCATTAGCAGTGTCAGGTGTCAATTTACAACATAGGAAGATGAATCAACTGGAGCACTTCTCCAGTTATTTGAATGGTTTGCCAACAGAAGACAGGTTAAAGAAATGGACAAATGAACAACAAGGGAACAAAGTCTGGACTTTCTGGATCCATCGATGCCTCTCCTATATGACATCCTCAGTCGTTATGTTGTAGCGCCAATGATATTATGTGGTCCCAAGACTATGGTTTTGTGCTCAGTCACAGTGTAAAGTAAGTGTCATATCACAGATATAATAATACTGTAAGCCCCATTCATTTGTTAAACGCTTGCTTAAATACTGAGTGATGCTATAGCTAAACTGTCAATGAGCAATTTGGTTTGTTTACGTGCTACTTCTGCTTACACGCTAATGTTGTTAATGTTGGTAAGTGGTGTTAACAGTTATGAAATATCCTACTGAGAATGCCAGGTTTGTGGTTGCTGCAATTATTTATTGTTATTAACTACATCATTGATTTTGTCTTTGTGTGTGATTTCATCAGTCCATTATGTCTGTTTAATGGCTTGAAAACATAAACGTCTGCATTTCGCTTCAAACGGTGTCTTCAGTTACAGTATTCTGTCGGTCATCATTTTTTCTATTCCTATTCTGACGTCCACCTGCACAACAAGACATTTTTTTCCCTCCACTTTTTTCTGCTGTTTTTCTGTCACGGCCACTCCAAATTGGTCTATTGCATATCCTATTGACTTGTCAGTTAACTACACTACCAAATAAACTGGAGGTGGACAACAGCAAGCCAAGCTGTGCTGATCAGATAATCACAACTCAGAGGCATCTAAGAGGCAGTGTGTGGAAGTACTTAGGGTTCCTCACTGTAGATGGCAAAATAACAAAAAAAATAAGGCTATTTGCCACCTTTTAAAAATCAGCTGCTTACACTACAGTGACAAAAAGTCTGAGGACTCTCAGCTTGCCACCCAAGTGAAGCAATGGAGGCACCAGAATCAGATTAGCAGTCAACTGTGCAACTTCTTCTGGCTGTCTACTTTCACCATAAGCTTGTAAAAAGGCCATCACCAATAAAATAGCAAGATTTATATGTAAGGATTTACAGGACCCTGGCACTGTTTCAGGAGAAGGCTTTCAGAATAATGACAGAACTGGAGCCATGATATTCAATTCAAAATTACACCACAATCTCAAGATACATTCTCAACTCCCAAGGTTAATTTCGGAAAGAAACATCTGCACTGCCAGTGGTAGGTGTACACAACTCACTTTTAAATTCCTGTTCAACTGTGGAGGACATCAGCAACTAATGAATGTTGAGTGTTTTGAATTCTCTGCCGCGCCTGATTTTTGGTTCAGTTGAAATAAATAAAACTGGTGTCTGTAACATAAATCTATAAAATGCTGTGCTTCTGTCCAGAAACATTGGTGATATTGTTGAAAAATAAAAATAAAATGGAAATACAGAATGAGGAAAAACATTTCTGGGACTAGCAGTCCCTCCGGCATCGCTTCTCTATTGGGATGTACCTCTTTGATTAATGACAAGTCAATTACCACATGTTCAGATTGCAAAAAGTGAAATCTGATTGGTCAGTAGCAGACGATTAGCCTTGCATTACAAAATATTGTACAACAGGTTAAAGGCCCTGAAAAAAACAATTCTCTCAATCAGCTTCTTACCATAAGTGATGGGATCTTATATGAATACACTATAAATCCACCAAAGTTAGAACAGTTTTGATTATTTAATACATTTCTGTATTTCTATTTTTATTCTTGGTTTTCTCATCGGTTTTTGAATATTAAACTTTTAATATTATAAAATAATAAGTGTATTTTCTCTCTTAACCAGAAATGTAATTGTTGCATATTCAGCAATTAATATCTAATTGTTTGTAGAAATTGTAGAAATCACTAGGCTGGATACACTACACTAGATAGACGTAATAATTTAAGCATAAAGGGCCATTTGAGTCAGTGTGAAACCATCAAAAGGCTTTAACACGAGCTAGTGCTGCTGCTAAATAGAGAGGTGGCTTTCAAACCTTAGTTACGCTTGTCTTCTTTCTCCTTTCTTGCTGAACATCTTAAAAGTCAGATTCTTACAAAAGGTGCAGAAATCTCATCAAGGCTGAGAGCCAATCTACACAATTAGATGTTCTGTGGACGTCCAAGTCTGTATTTCATACTGTGGCAATCGGAGCTGTAGTGATTGATGAAAAATGTGTCTGGAACAGATCCATTGCCTGCCGTGGTGCTAATGGCAGAAGGCAAAGCTGCGTGTGTGTGTTACTGAATACCTGAGCATGACAGAAGAAGTCGTCTAAGAGCAGTTTTGTTTGGCACGGATGATTGAAGGAAAGGTGGTCATCAGTCAGAAATAGCTTGGTCTGATTTTACTTGACATTTAAGTTTGATGAGTTATTGCTCAAAAAGTCATGCGTGGTACTTAAACAAATACATTCATCTTGTCTACTTGCCTCTCTGCTTTAATTTAAATTCATTTTTCTGACCAAAAACACTCACTCTCTGCTTGTATGACAGACAGCCACACCTTCGATTGATCTTATTCAAAAGCAACAGAATTCAATAGAAAATATTGCACAAACACCAACCTAAGCACTGAGAAGGAAGTGTATGGTCCATCAGAAATAGCCTTTAATCTTAACACAGATCAGTATGTTACACAAAATGTCAGCAGATGTAGTCAATGCCGATATCTGAGGGCATATCAGGCCTAAGAGATCAATCCCTCTCAATTCTCATGCTGTCTTCCTCTCTGAGAGACATGAAGACAAGAGAAGAGAAGAAGAGCTCCCACGAGACAGGCAGACCTTCCTTCTATGAAACACACACACACACACACACACACACACATAAAGTCAGCAAAAGGCATCGCTGATCAGCCCTGTGTATCAGAACAGCAGCTCTCCCTCCAAGACGTCATGAGATTACAAAGTAGTCTGTTAGCCAGTCTGCTCACTGATCACGCTGCTTACCATGCCAGAAGAGGCTCAAGAAGCTAAACTCAGCAAAGAGACAAAGAGAATATTATAGGGGTGATGGGAAGAGGATGGGAGAAAAGTCAGAGATGTATGTGAAAAGACATCAGATTGATTCTGTGTTTGTGTGTACATGGAGGAGCACAAGAGGCCGAGCAAGAGAGCAAGGAAGAAAAATGAGGGCTCTTTGGCTGGCACTTGACTGAAGTGTGCGCCGCTCTGCGTATGGAAGTGAGCCGATGATGACTACAGTTACCCACAGTTAGAGAGGGGATGAGCGAGAGTGAGTTAGAGGAGCGGTGCTTAATATTCCACGCACGTACAGTCGCTCCGCTATAGCAAGAGCTTAAAAATAGACCGCAGCAGACTTGTGGACTGAGGAGCTGAGCTAAACATGGAGGTGCAGTCGCGTACGATGAGGGGGATCCAGACCGGTCTGGATGATGTGACGGGTATGAAGATGGAAAGCTTTATGATAATTATTGACTGCATCCCTCCACTTAAACACAGAGCATTGGAAGAAATATAGTAAACCAAGACATGATCTGCTCAGATTTACCATCACTGCATCCATTTCTGCTTTTTAAAAGAAACATTGACTAAAAACAAAGGATTAAACACAGACCTATTCTGATGTTCCACACTTGAACAGACAGACCTCCTAAACAACTACACACCTTTGAAACTATAATTGCGAGGTTTACAAGAAGTCCTCCAACCTAAACAACCATATAGTTCATTTGTCTCTACCCATTGTTATGACCCATACAGGAGCGTTTACTGGCAGGAGATATACCACAGATGTGTGGATGCGTGGAAACCTTTCTTGGCCAGAGGTAGTGACAGAGCCAGGTTAGCTGTTACTCCTTGTTTCCAGTCTTTCTGCTTAGCTGCTATAGCTATAGCTTCATATTTTAATGGACAGACATGAGTGGTACCAATCTTCTCATCTTACTCGCTGCAGGAAAGCCAATAATGGAGCAAATTCCAAAAACTGTGCCACTGTCAGAGATTGTATTGCTTTAACAAATTTCTGAAGATGTATACCTCGGCATGATGCATAAATAGGATGAGGTTTTAAGTGACTTTAAAAGCACATGCAGCATATTGTATCACAAAGGGGTTAACTACTGGGGCCATATCATCAACACAAGAGAATTTAAGGGAAAAAACACACATCTTTCCACAAGAGCAAATCTACAAATCTAAGTTCTCACAAGAGTGAGTGAGTTTTGTATTGCAGAAATATTAAGTGCACTGGCTCACTTTAGAGATGCTCCTTTATAAAACACACGGGACCAACCAAGAGGATTTAACAAATGCTCTCTCTTCCGAAGCCCTGTGAAAAATTGATAAGTCTAGATGCAATTAACATCAGTGCAAACTGTAGCCTGAGTTTCACTCTATTCCCACTTGAACTCTTGAATTGAAAATCTGGATGCAGCCATCTGAAGGACTGAAGAGGTTTGTTTTACTGCTGTTCCTATATTTTCTGAGGAGAAGATTCTACCACTGACATTCACAATACATCAGCTAAGATGTCATGGGAATGAGGTAAAAATCTGCACAGTAAAAGGTTGTGTTCATACAGGAGATAGTGGAAAACTGGGTCTGTCTAACATCATTTTTAAAATGCTGAAAGACAGAATGAGATGCAGAGTTTTCACTTTTTAGTGATGCAAAAAACAAAATTCTGAAATTTGTTTTTGCCCAACAGGGTAAGGATTTCCCAGTAACAGCTTTGACCCGATAAAAAGACTAAAAACTAACTTGACAGGTTTTAATTGACTATTGACCACAGCTGCTTTATTGTGCATCAAAATAAAAGCCTTCAGGTGTTTCGCTAGTAAAAGGTTTTTATTATAATGTGCAGAGACAGTAGGAAAATATGGTAAATGAGAGCAGGTCAGAAAACAGTGAGGCTGTTAACTGGTACATGAAAGTAAAGCCAGGAGTCTGGGAGTAGACGAAGTTGCATTGCCTGGTTGTTGACAGGGAAGAGTGTGCGGTCCAGATTTGTGTCTCTATGGCAAGACAAACTATACGGTCCCCAGTTCTCATCATGTTTGTGTTTTTCAAAATAAACTGGAGGGAATTATATGGAAATTGACCTAAGTTCATGTGAAGCAATAAGTCAAAATAAATATCAGCACTTTAGCTGAAGTGAAAAAAGATTAACTGCTGAATATGTGTGTGTGTGTGTGTGTGTGTGTTTGTGTGTGCGCTCATGTATACGCGTGTGCATGTGCGTGAGAGCTCTGGACTAAAAAGTTGCTGACTACCACACAGCACAGGGACTTATGTGAGTGTGGAGGAGCTTACTGTAACCATTGTGATCCTATACATTTTTTTTAGTTTTTATTTTACTGCAGCAAAAAGCTGAAACAGTCACATTTCAGTCGGGCATATAGGAAACTATTAAAAGAACATTATCTATTAGAAACTATTCTTAAATTTAAATTCAAATGTTAAATCTTACAGCAGAACAAAGCTACAAGTGAACATTGTAAAGCAGTGATTCATGACATCTGAACCTGTCCTGTTGTGTGTGATGTGACACACTCATTTGCCAGTTTATTGGGTAAAGCTAGCTGAAACTAATGCAGTCTAATAACAGTCAATAAATAAATAACAATAAATCCTACATTCATAAAGGTTATTTTTGTAAATTTAGATTCAAATTAGTTCCATAAAACTATCAGCTGTATGTCTAAAAGATAAATGTAACTGTATACAAATACTTCTCATACGTTAAATGACACTCTACCCGCCATATATACATTTATCTGCTCACAGCATTAGATTTCTGATACAATATGACCTGCTTAGCAGTAGCACAACTATGATTCTGATATTGAACACTGATAGGTGAGATACTATTTTGTAGCATTAACATGGTCTGAACTGCAGCCCCAGGCTGTGCGGCTTCCACCTCTTCTCTGAAACTGTGAATCGAGCAGCTTCATCCCACATTACAGCGCAGACAGCCACACATTCCCAAGAGACGACAAGCAACACAAACACACACGCACACCACAGACCGCAACACATGGCCTGGACTGACCCAGCACCGGCACTCTACATTAGTATATGGTAAGCCTAATGTACAAACTACACGTGCACATATACACAGTCTTTAAGGGTCCATCAAAGACGCATTACAGCAGCAGTAACATTCATTAGTGTCGCTGTATCAGACATCAGTGCACATTCCCAGGCATACAGCTGTGTGTTTTCACTGCTCACATTACAATAACCATAAAGTATCACAACACTGCAGAATCACAACACTTATAGGAACCATTTAAAAACATTGAATTTACATATTTTTACTGTATATTGCACTGCATTGGGGATGTGTGCTCTTTTTTGTCCCTAAACCGTAGTGCGTTTGCGTCTTGTCTCTCTGCTGCAGAATAATTAGCAGACACAGTACGCTACCCTTGTGACAGTCCTGGAGTCATTACAAGCATCTTCATGGTGTAATGTCTCCAGTTCTTTTTGTGCAATGCAAACCTTCATTCCTAAAGCCCTGGCGTGCGCGCGCACACACACACACACACACACACACACACACACACACACACACACACACACACAAACTCACACACTCACACACATCCGTATGCACACTCAGGGGATACTGTTGTCTATAATGTGCCGAGCCAGCAGGCAGCCTTACAGGACGTCAGCATCCATGTGTAATTAAAGCTTTTTGCCTTTTCTTTACAAAGCACCCAGCTCATACCCCGGTGGACACATGACACCAACAGCATTTTTTGGTGCCATCTCTTATTTAAGAATGAATTTACATATATATTATACAAAAGAAAATCAGATATGCAGGTGAACTATTTGAGAGAAGACATATATATATACACACACACTTACACATCAGAGTGGAAACCTGATTAATATGGTGATTAAATATCAGCTGTTGGAGGCAGAGGGAACTGGATTGAGAATAACGCATGAGGCCCATGTCCGTCCAAAAATCACAACAGAGTGATTTCCAAGTTCAGCGCGGCCGACATCAGTCTGCACAGGATCACCACTGTGCCTGAACTCTTCCTCTCCAGTGACGTGTTCAACTACACAGCAAGCCTCTGCCTTTCCAAAATAAGTCTCCCCCTTTCAAGTTTGACATGAAAGAAGAGTAGAAAGGAGAAAAGAGGAAGAGGCGCGCCACAGAAGACACCAGTGAGAACAAGAAGCCGCTCTCTTATTTTTGTTAAGTCTTTAAAGATTTCCCTGCTGTACAGCCTGTGCTGGGGTGAGAAGGATTTCTCTGTCAGTCTGATATCAACCAGCATTGAGAGACTAATGCACATTCATTCTGGTAAGCTTCAGAGCTTTGAAGTCGCTCACTGAAGACATGGCATACCTCTAACACCTTACTGCAGCTAGGCCAAATGCTGTGGATGAAGTAGTGACAGAATGTGCTAATTGAGAGACATCTGAAAAGATGTTTTTTTAAAAAAAAAAGAAAATAAAGAGACAACAACAAAGAGAATCAGGAAAACTAAAGAACATCCATTTTCAAACCTTTTTGCTGCAGAGCTTCCTCAGTCCTGTGGTAGCCAATCCCCTAGCTGCAACTGCTCCCATATACAGGCAGTGGGGTGATTTAATTCGGTTGGTTACAGTCTGGCTGCTGCTCAGTTCCCCACATTAAACCATAATCTTCTTGATGCCTCCCAAATATGACAGGAAAATTACTTAATTATGTTTCAGCCACGAAATTAAAACCAGCCATACAGGGAGACTTATATTCACACAACGCTGTGCAGAAAATCTGCAACATTGATCGTTACTATTTTAATTAAACTGATGAAGCTCAGCTTGACTTGACCGACTCCTCTGCAATCACGTCTTCATTTCCTCACGAGTTCGTGTGAACTCGAGCACCCTGGTGTCAGTGGACTGCAGACAGACTCGTCTTCAGTGCCTGCCAACAGTGAACAGTTTCCTAAACTCATTTTGTCCCATTTCTATTCCTAAAAGCATCAGAGTCAACAGCAAATACACACTGCCTCCCTGAGAGAGATGTAATTCATCACTGAGGAAAAGAGGGTGAATATCATTGCACATTCATTGTGTGTTTCCTTCCTGAAAAACTTAAGGTTGGTAAAGCAATGCTAAAAAGAACTGAGTGACTGGCATCTGGGGCAACACAGACTGTTATGTATGTGTACATGCAAAACTAACAGTCGCCCAATACTACAAGTACAAACAGTACACTTAAGACCAAGACCAATGATTTGTCCTCATGGCAATCCAGCCAACAGTTGCTGAGATATTTCAGACCCATGTTGAATCTACCAACCAACATTGCCATCCCTATAGCTGGCATGATAAAACCTTGGAAACCATCGTATATGCAACTGCAAAGTGTTGACTCAGCTGCATACTTATAGCCTTTTGAGCTATAACAATGGCTGTAATGTCTATAGCCGTCAGTGAAATGCCTCTAGCACCCTTCTTGCTGTGTCACGTATAGTATGTCTTTGCTGTGTCTTCTACCGGTGTCAAGTTCAGTCAGGGCAAGCTCATTAATCTGCTCAGCTGCAGTGCTACTGGCTGAGAGAGGAGAGAGACTGAGGAGAAATGAAAGTGAAAAAGGAACAAAGAGGGGATTTTGTGGAATTCAGGGGCTAGCCAGGAGACAAAGCTCAAAAAGACAGGAAGAAAAAAAGAGAATTGGAGAGAAACAGAGGAAAAGATAGAGGAATACAAGCAAGAGTATGCAGAATTAGCTTTGCCTCATTATAAACTGTGAGTCCTTCTGCTGCTGCTGCTATACAACAAATGCAATTACGTCACTAGGAGGCAGCTAAGTGCTCTGAGTGTACCGGCACGTTCTCCTGTCACGGCTGCTTCTGACCTCATCAAACACTGCCAGAAACATGTGTATCAGAGACAACCAGCATTTAGGATTCACTGTTGTCAAACACCTTTGGAAAGCCAATAACCCAGCAACCTCAACCTTGACTACACAACTTCACACCATCCACACTGGCATCATTTCTGAATGAAAACCTTTGACAGAACATGGAGGCACAGGCTCCTCTGAGGTTAAATAAACGTCCATTCACGCTTGCAAATCCCATTGCAGATGAAAATGAATGAAGATTATTAAGAATCCATATGGCAATGATTGCAACTGATATTTAAACATGTCATTTTGTTCACCAAACGATTTCCATTTTCCTAAAGTCATACACTTTTTTAAAATAGACACTGATGTGGAGAATTTAATGTCATATTCACGACTGAACTGAATAATCTAGTTACTAAACGACATGTTGAAATAATGATCAAAAATGTCTCAAGGGTACAAGATATTCCATCCAAAAAATGTATGTTTCAAGCAAGAAACGCACATTAAACAATCTGGTTAAGGCGTATCATGTATTTTAATGCTTTGCTCTTGCATTGTATGTGAATATTATGGAAATTTCATTACTTTAAATGAGAGCCTCGAGCCATCTGTCAGTACAGAAAATAAAATCCACAGTGTAATTTGTTGTCGAACAATCAGTGGTTAGAAATCTACTGATTATATAGAAAATGATACATCTTTATGAGCTGCACTAATTGAACAATAGCTGGAACTGGTATCAGCTAAAAGTCATTCTCACTGATTGCTCATTACCATGAAGTAGCCAGTATACTGTATTGTCTTGGATTTTAGGAACCTATTACCTGAACTTTGAGAGCTTGGGTCTAATCAGTTGATATAAAACAGTCAGATCTGTAAAGTACTATAGCGGTGGTGCATGTGCTCACTAGAAGATTCAGTCAGAGTTGAGGCCCTGACATCACTGGAGTCGCAGATATTACTGTCATGGCCATCAGCTGAGCGTCCTAATCTGAAAGCACACCAAAGCCTTGAGGGTTTATCTCACCATTTCTCCACATTATGGATTAACATGTTATTTAACAGGGCGCCTTCACATCAGGAAGACATGTGTCTCGCAGATTTCAGCAGGGCGGCACATAGCTGGCAGCAAGGCTGATAAGAAGGAGCTCTGTCTAAAGTACATCCTATTTTTATTCTATATTAAGCCTTTACTCGTAAGAAATAAAGCTACTTAGGGAACCAGCATTCCCAGTCCGTGGATTATTATGGGAAAACAACTCTCCCTAGAATCCCATGCTTGTGAGCCACAGGCTGAATATTTGGACGTCAGGTGAAGTTCATGTTCGTCTATCCAATAACATTATGCTGAAAAGTGTATGTGCTGAACCTTTATCAAGGAAGGCTGGCTGAGCTTGCGTGGCCTTTTTTAGCACCACTATTCATACAGTTCAAGGTGCTACGTGTAGCACCTTTAGCTGTGGTGTGAGAAAGAGGCTATCAACAGTCTCTCATTGGTAAGGTGTCTAAAAATACAGACAACCACCTTATAATATTTCCCATTTAGCTCCTTTAGTTTGTACCTGGGAGCTTCCCAATCCAAGCAGAATTCTGTTATCAGCTGCTGAGCAGATCCACTGGAGCTCAGACCGAGAGCCCTGATCAAAGACAATTTGACAGCAGTTGTTGAGTGAAGTGAGAGCATTCATGCAAGTCCCAGCTGATCCAAAATTCAAAGATGTGTGCAGAATGCACAACCCAAATCACAGGCTGCTTGTCCACTGAGTAAATAAGGGCTCAAACTTTTGGCTGTTTCCTAAAGCTGTACTTACTGAGTAACCTATTGATTAATACACATGCACTCCAATCCATAAAATGCCATAACTATTGAAAATTTCCCTTCAGACATACCACAGCCCAAAATGTTGTTATTTTAAATTGTGTATTTTATCTGAACAACTGTCTCAAGTTACAACTCAAAAGTATTTGATATGCAAGGATATGAAACTGTAAAAAGAGAGCACATCCTCACATTTGAAGAGCTTACACCAACATACATTTTTTTATTACCCACGCTAGCTGCCTGGCGAGTCATTTTTTAATCAATTACTAACTGTTTAAGCACATCCTGAAAAAACTATTTTGATGACAGGTGATCACAGTCACAGGCATAAAACATACAATCATGAAAATCCTATTAAAACCCATTTCAACAGCTGAAAATCCTCTTTGACATCTGAAGTGTAAAGTAATAGATCAAGGATAAATCAAGGTTCAGTGTGAGAGGACCATTTATATACTTGTTAGTCCCAGTACAGAACAACAATTTGTCTTCCTCTGGAAAAAGAGACATATGCAAATTTGTATCTGGCTGTGGTTTGGTTTGGACAAATTTAAATAATTAAACCTATGCTCTGATTTAGGGGTAAGATAAGATATCATCATTATTTTAGTGTGTAAGCTTTGATGTGAAGGCAACATAAGCAGAAGAACAGGCCCGCCCATGTATGAAAACAAAATATATTACAACCTCCATTCCAATTTTAGCAGTGCACACCAAGAAGAGAACAATACAAGTGCAGGGAGGCCACTTAGGAGACAAGAGCAACCTATTTCAATAATGCATTCACAATGCAAAACGAGAGGAGCTCCTTCCAAGTTATACATTTGGCTTCAAAAGAATGCTCCTAATTTCATTATTGAGCTATATAGGATCTGAGCCGGTGCCAAGTGACTCAACCACTTACTCATAATGATGAGGTACGTCTCTTTGGATCAATGCTATTCTATCATTCATCTTGCTTTCAATCTCTGATATGCATCTTTTGGTTCACGGTAGAAATTTTAATTTCGAGCTAATGGCCTCCTCCAGTATCTGCATGTAAAAAATAACCGCCAGACTGCTTGGTGTCCTACTTCCTCACATGTTGAGCTGTTTACACAATGTTGGGCTGTGAGTGATATTTGTAAATTTGAGCCTGACAGTTCCACATCTACGTCTTATAGTTCAGGTTATGGATGGCGATTTGAATTTAGCATATACATTCCAATAATAATGTCTGAATTAAATTCAACTTAATTGAACGTGAGACGGTGGAGTGTTTATTCTACTCTTCTGTGTTATCTAATGAGATGCTGCAGATTAATAGTGCTAGGTCGTAACTGTTTAACCGCACTCCATGACTACACAATACAAAGCCATCCAGGGTACAACTGCCAAACAAAATGTAGATCTAAATCATCTCTGTACGTACTTGGCTCTTTAATTACAGTGATAATTTGAAAGTAAGAGGTACTCCACACAGGTACTAAATAGCCTATAATCATGACTGTATATTAAATGGGCTATGGCTAAATCTGAAATAGAGACACAGTTTATTAACAGTTCTCAAGACAAAAATAATAAAACTCCCAATGTAACTCATCCATTTGTCATGGAGACAATCTCTATGTAGCATATTGTATGTAATTTCATCACCAGGTTGATTTCCATGGGATGGACGAAACTACAGTGCTCTTGTCCAACAGTGTGGCTCAATGATATATTATTGATAGTTTTTTTTTCATAGGAGCTCTACAGGAATAAGCTATATCTTATTTTGGTTAACTCTGGTCAGTATAGGCTCAATTCATCTGAAATTTCACCAGCCCTATTCTTTAAATGATTTGGCCAATCATGAATCTAGGTCTTTGTCATGATACACAATATATCATAATATATTTGCATCACTGATATATCATGCCATTATATATTTATGGACATTCAGTCAAAAAACTGCTTATCCTGCTATTGACAGGGCAGCTGCGGCTCAGCAGGTAGAGCGAGGTAGGTAACTGCAGGGCTGGTGTTTCGATCTGCTCTCACCCTATGCTCCCCATCTCCACAGGTATCCCTGCTTAAGTGCCCCAAAATGCTCCCTTTGGTTTGCCTCCATGGATTGGCTCACACCCTTGCTGATGATCACAACCAACATCATGTGGCTACACACAGTCCCACTACTGATTCTCTCTCTCCTGGATCTGTTATTCCTGGCTACCTGGGGCCCATCAGGGGCCATCCAAATTGTCTAAGTGCCCTTCTCAGCACTTTCCACCTTTTTCCCAAAGCAGTTCACCATCTCCTCATAACAATCACATGCTAGCCCTCTGCTTGCTCCCTCACAAATGAACCCTCTGCTGGATTCTCTGCCAGCAGAAACAACAATGTGCATCAATCTTGGATTGGGGCTTTAGGAGATTGTATTGTGACCTCTGGATGTGAGATGCCTGGGAATATCTTATAGGGCTGAATGGTGTTGAAAGAACAGGAGAGATCAATGAGCATGAGTCCCCCCCAAGCTTTCAGGGTCATGATGAGCAGCAACACTGCCATCGGTAGGGGATGGGGGGCAGGTACACAGGCTGATATGGCTGAGATACAGGAAAAAGGGTGGTGGTAATGGAATCTGACGATCCTGGTAGGTGAGCATGGCAAACTACCAGGCAAAGGGAGTGGTTTGGGGGTAACAAAGAAACAGGACTTGTTTGCTTCATCTTTACCTGTTCACTGTCCTATTCCACACTGCCCTCACTTTCATTTATGAAGGTCATGTCTGGCATCATTCCCCTATGATGTGATTCCACTGTAACAGCAGCAGTTCAAGGTGTAGGCTAATTGAGCTAAATGGAGAGTGTGACGGTTGTTGAGCCCCATGAGGGCCCTTTATTCTGGGCCACATCTCCAAGGTGTGCAGGGAGGGGCAGCAGCCATCCGCTCTCATTTCCAGTGAGCCAACAATGTTGTCATCCTCCAGTATGGTCAGTGTAATGACATATTCATTAGTGTTTATTTAGCTTTACAGATGCTTTGTGTGGAACATAATTAATACAGCTCCCTAAACGTCGTGTTCGCATATTCTGATGGCAGCAAATAAATGGTGATGTTGTTGCCGTAAACAATAGATGATTTATTAAGCCGATGATCCTATTTATGTTTCCATTTAGACCAGTTGTGCTTCATCGAGAGCCCCACAGTGTGAAATAATGGCATATTTCATTATTTCCCATGGTGGAAATAATGAAATATGCCAATAGAAAGCTAATCCCTCTCAAATAGAAGCTCCACCAGAAATTAAGTATTCTGTCCCTGCTGTGTGCTTTCTGCTTCTAAAAGGGTGGGATCAGCATATTTTGACAGCCGAACACTTTACATCATGACTGGGTGAAGGAGCTGCTCAGAAGTCAAGGGGGAGCAAGCGTGAGCTGTACTTCGGAAAACACAACTCATCAAAAAACACCAGACACGCCATGTCTTCTCACGATCAGTCAGGACACAGTGTTTTGCTTGTACAAACATTAACATTAAAAAGGAAAGTTAAGTTGAGAAGTTGGTCAAAAGTTCCATCATCTATAAAGCATGTCTTCTTCTAGCAGGATGAAATGGGGAGAAAGCGAGGAGGATGGTGTGAAAGTCACAATCATTTGACATTAAAACATGATTACATGAATGACATCTCATGGAAAACAACATCGTGGACTTCCCACCTGTTGTTGATATTTATTATTTAGTCGCAGACGGGACGAGGACAAGACCTGAGACTGACGAAAAATTTCATCTGTCCCCCGGGTGCTGCCACTTTAACTTGTTAGACGTTGAAAGGCTTGCTTTGCCTTTGCTGTCAGATCCCAAAAATGAGCAGGTGGTGATGTGTCTGTGTGCCGTCGCCTCTAATTCAGCAGCAATGGAATCCCTTCAAGTAAGGAGCATCAAACGCATCTCCGTCAGCTCATACTACCAGGTTAGATGATGCACACAGCAGACTTCTCAGTGATGCAACCGCACAAAAGACACCACGGGGATACGCGCACACACACACACACACACACACACACACACACACATACACACACACACACACACTTATTTACAAAGGAGATAATACACATTAATCGCTCATTCTTACTCCTCCATTCTCTTGCTTATACACACACGATCTGTTTACTGACTCTGGTGATATCTCGACTTCATTCATGCCAATATAACAATTGATTTTTTTTTTTAAACCACCCAGTGTACAGGAAATACAGAGAAATACTTCAACCAAGTCTAGAGTGAGACAGAGGCTGAGTGAATGACTAATCCAATGTGCAGAATTAATCAGTTTTACCAGAACACATGGAAGACTTCTGCGTGAACCTGTCATGGAAACAAAGAACACTAATCTACCCCAAAAGTGACCAGAAAAATAGAAACACCTTTACAACACAACAAAACAGACCTGCAGGAAATTCTACCTTGCTCCATCCTTTACAACACCACCACAAACTCCAGCCTCAGAGGTGACCAGCAGAATAAATGTTTCTCTGCCACTGTGTCAACAACATAGAAAAACCAGTGATGGACTCATATTATAGCTGAAACGAACAACCACAACCAGAAAGTGAGAATGAGGGAGGAAAGAGTCTGTGTGACAGAATTGTGAAAATGCACTCAAACTGCTTGAAAGCTGCTATATTTTAAAACTAAACACTCCCAACCTTCAGCTTTAATAAATGCATTCTGAAGGAGTAAAAATGGCCGTTTCATTTTCCTCTTACGGCAGTATGCTACTTCAGCTGGCTTTACTGATGCAGGGGTAGGCTAGCAGAAAATTGTCATGAATATGTTTTTTTGGACCCTGTTTTGAATACTCAACTAATGAGAAACAAGCTAGATTAGGCAGAGTTGACGCTTGATTGCCTCTGTGTTTCTCATTTAGCTCCAAACCTTCAAAGACTCCAAGAAAATCTGGATCAACAAGGTCTTGCTTCAGCACTTCTCAGAAATGGGCTTATTTTTATTTTTTATTTTTTTTTTATCATTTTAAGTTTTGGGAAGGGAAGTGCCCACACTAAAGTTATTTGATCATCAATATTGGATGTTAAGTTCTGTCATCACTGCATAGTGCACATTGCTCTGTCAAAGCCAGGGTCAGTCTGAAGGGCAAACAAGTTAAGGTATGACACCTGCTTTGTTAACATAAATTAGGAAATATCCACCTTTGTTTCAGACTAATTGGAGTCTAAATTACATTTTACTTTTCCCTGGATACAGACCAGGATTTCTGCCTCATGGAGCCAGATGATCCAAAAATCCACTCTGAGCCTTCCACTGAAATCGTTCAAGATCAGATTATCCAGATTAGTTTCATAATGCATTCAAATCAATGCATGCATGAAGCTGCTGAAAAGCCAACAGCTTATACACAGATATTTTACAATATATGTATATGTAGAGTTTTTTCATATCACTCTTTCTGTTGGAATAACATCTAGTGCTACGTGACAGTCCTGGAAATTTGCTACGCAATACAAGCACCTCATGCATCATGACGGGATGTCCACACAGGTAACGTCTCTGATGAAGACAACATCTGCAGCCCCATGGTAACAGACATCTGACCCTGAACACAACAACATCCAAATATGCTGGAAAACTGAATGTCAAGGTGAATGACACCTGCTTTAATCAGGATGCCTTTTTTTTCTCTTTGCAGGCTATGTGTAAGCAGCAGATCCAGTGTGCGGTGAAACGTCATTTTACCTTATCACCACCCCGCTAATGTCAGTATCACGTCCTCCACAACAAGGTGATTTGATAAACGGGAAATGTTGGCCCCCACTGACCTGAATCGTGCAGGTGTACTCCGAATCGTCCAGCAGCCTCACAGTGCAGTTGCATTCCCTGTCCAGACTCCTGATGCTGCTGCTCATCAGTCGGCTCAGCATCTTCTCGATCGTCTGCGTACGGGACCAGGGAGAAGGGCGCGCAGCACATACATACAAGTTTATCTTCTGTCACGTCAACGACGTCCCTGTTCTTTGGTCCAACACCTGGTCAGAGACAGCGACAGTGCGGAGCGGCGGCGGCGGGGCATCGTTTCATCAGTGTGTGTGTCTGTGTGTGTCTGTGTGTGTGTGTCTGTGTGTGTGTGTGTGTGTGTGTGTGTGTGTGTGTGAGAGAGAGAGAGAGAGAGAGAGAGAGAGAGAGAGAGAGATGAATGGCCGAGGTACCACACGGCGCGTTTATCCAGTCAGCGAGGAGTGGAAATAGTGCTGCTACTGCTGCTGCTCT
Source organism: Seriola lalandi dorsalis (assembly GCF_002814215.2). Taxonomy (NCBI): domain Eukaryota; kingdom Metazoa; phylum Chordata; class Actinopteri; order Carangiformes; family Carangidae; genus Seriola; species Seriola lalandi. The sequence continues at coordinate 1,486,596 of NW_019525027.1, forward strand.
CTCTCTGGTCCGGTTCAACTGTCCACACCTCATTGCGCCTTCTCTCCCCCCGTCTCCTCGCTAGTTGCCATGCCGCTCTCGGTGCTGCTGGGCGGGCTGGTTGGTGAATGGCGAGACTGTCAGCCAACGGAGCAGTGACTGAGATGCTGCCTTCACAGAGTTAACGACAGGAGTCGAAATTCCGATAGGCTGGTAGACGTCGTGACTGTAGCCACATGGTCGGGAATAATAACAGAGTGCGGCCTCTGTAGTGTCACCAGTCCAACAACAGGCGGGCGCTTTATGCCGCTGATGAAGTTGACCAACTGATAATTGTCTCTCGACGTGAAACACCTATAGGCTCTTTAAACCCGGGAAAAAATAGAAACACGTACTCAAATAGCTAAACATGCATTCTCTAACCGATTAACACACAGGCCTCATATTTCAAGTCAACTATCATAATCAAATGCATCACCTTGACTTGAACGTCACATCTCAGAGGCCCGTCCTAAGTCAAATGTTCGCTTCTGCTGACTTGCGCTCTTTGTTTAATTGCGGCATTTCCGACAGAACTTGAAGGCAGCAACATACTTTAACATTCCTTCATTTCATCCTTCACAGGGTGATTGTACGAAGCATGACAGGGGCATAAAATGTAGCCACGTAAGGCAACGAGAAACATTTATATTACTGTTATGTCTTATAGCCTACGTGACATGTAACCAAGCAACTTTGATATAACTGATTCAAAGTTGTACTTTTTCTAAGTCTTCGTGAGAGCACGTAAATGTAATAAGAGCAAACCCTTTGCATAGGCAACTGCCCAGTTACAAATGGAGACAATGTCTCTCACGAATACTTTAAACGTCCTAATTGAATGTGGCACAGAGGAAGATCACTGCACGAGTTTGGTTCAACCTGTGAACAGTGTAATGTCCTGGTTTCTTTGACGGTGTCTCCCTCTGGGTGTGCTTCATGGTAATGACAATAAAGTGATTAAAAACTTCCGCGTAAAATAGAGTCACCGTAGAGTATTTTATTTTTTCTTCCGATCCCCGCAATGACGGGATCGACGAATTTTTACCTCTTGCTTCAAGCGGTACATTTTGTAACATGGTGTCGACCACCATAACATGAGTCTTTTAAGGTTAAAAGCTATTCCTTGGTTTCAACAGAACATTGGTTATGGAGCAACTGCATAAAAAAGGGGCGGTTTTGACATAATATCACTTAAAGCAATAAAAGACTACATGCAATAACCATCCGGTGGTTTCAAAAAACACAAGCTCATCTGCCGTGACATTGTTCCACAATGCCGTGACCCGGATTCGAACCGGGGTTGCTGCGGCCACAACGCAGAGTACTAACCACTATACGATCACGGCGAGCTACGATGAGCTGACAGTCTCGCTCTGCAACAACATGGTGTGTATCAAACAATAGGCTCAGCGGGCTTGTTGGATGCTGATTTTTTTTTGACTGTAGAGGGCATAGTCCTCTTAAAATGCTTGCTTGGCTTTGTTCCCAGTCCTGCGCCACGGATAGTGAGTCTGGAGACAGAGGGTCTGTAAAATACAGTTAATGTGACAATGTTTAGATCTTTAACCCTCGAGTATTGTTTGCACTACAGTGACATCTGGTGGATAAAGCGACTCACAACCCCGCGCGTGTTGTGTGTGTGTGTGTGTGTGTGTGTGTGTGTGTGTGTGTGTGTGTGTGTGTGTGTGTGTGTGTGTATGTCTTCACCAGACCTCCTCTGGTTGGCTGATTGTGCTGCAGACGTAGCAGGGCTTCCCGTTTTGTAACAATCAAACGTGTGTGTTACCAAACACGGATTCTGCAGTAAATAGCAGCAGAGTTGTAACTGAGAGGTGCAGTTAAGGTAAGCTTTATAATTGTGTATCATTTTGTTTTAACTTGTACATGTAACTTCCTGACTTTGTGACATGGTGTTACCACAGTGTTAGTTCGTTGTTTTGGGTCTGTGCTGATAGATGGAAGCACTAAAAGCAACTATATCGCGCTGTACGTCTAACAAACAGAGAAACGATATTGACTCAACATCTGGATCCTCTAGATTCATACAGTTCTGTAAAATGCAACGTGCTGTCCGTGATGTGTTTACAGGCTCCCCGACATGGCTCATACATGTATTCACTGGTTCCGCAAGGGACTCAGGCTGCATGACAACCCAGCACTGATGGCCGCTCTGAGAGACTGTAAGGAGCTATACCCTGTGTTCATCCTGGACCCTTACCTACATACCAATACCCATGTGGGCATCAACCGCTGGAGGTTCCTCATTGGAGCCCTGAAAGACCTGGACTGCAGCCTTAGGAAGCTCAACTCCAGGTAGAAACACCGGGAGAAGTTTAAAAAAATATTGAATACTAAAATAAAAGTTAGAAACTGCTCAAACACTTGTAAGTTCTTGAATGACTAGACTTGATATATTGTGATATTGTCACACTGTGGTGTGTTCGATTCCTTCAGGCTGTTCGTTGTGAGAGGCAAACCAGAGGATGTTTTCCCTAAGCTGTTCAACAAGTGGAAAGTAACAAAGCTGACCTATGAGTACGACACAGAGCCCTACAGTCTGAGCCGGGACAAAAAAGTGATGGAACTGGCCAAAGAACACGAAGTTGAAGTTATCTACAAAATCTCACACACTCTTTACAATATAGACAGGTACTATTCATTCTGAAGATGTACACATACGCAATCTTTCAGGGTTTTTAAAGGCTGTTTCATTCAGAAAGTGAATGTGTTGTCTAATTTCTCCCTGTAGGATAATTGAGGAAAACAATGGGAAGGCTCCCCTTACTTACAACCGTATGCAGGCAATAGTGAAAACTCTTGGACGCCCTAAGAAACCAATCCCTGCTCCAACCATGGAAGACATAAAAGGTGGTCAACTACCAGAAACACTGAATCATCTTTGTAGAAATAATCATTAAAACCAATTATTTTAAACCAACTTTATCAAAATGTGACATACTAGTGTAAAACTTAAACACCTATTCATTGAAACATATCTACTGTGGCACAGATGTGAAGACCCCTTGTTCAGAAAACCATGAGAAGAAGTATGGGATCCCTGCACTGGAGGAGCTCAGCCAGGACACTGCAGATCTTGCAGAGGAGCTGTTCCCAGGGGGAGAACAGGAGGCTCTGAGGAGACTAGATGAACATATGAAACGAACGGTATTTTACTTGCTCTGTATGGCTTGACATGATTATTTCAGACATCTAAGAAAACGGAGAATCTTACTAACAACATCCAAATCAGCATTTAGTTGTGTCCTGCTTTTTAACATACATGTAACTGTATGTTTCTGTGTGTTTCTTCTGTTTCCCCGTTTCAGGGATGGGTGTGTAACTTTGAGAAGCCCAAGACATCTCCAAACTCTTTAAGCCCCAGCACCACTGTTCTCAGTCCATATGTCACCTTTGGGTGCTTGTCTGCACGCACCTTCTGGTGGAAGCTGACAGAGGTCTATCAGGGGGTGAGTGTAGCCATCACTGTACAGCTTTGTAGGTAATATGTTACTCTGTAAATAAGGCTGCGCAGCTGATATTCTATAACGGTATTGTAATTTAAATGAATACATTTCATAAGTAAATAAAATAAGCAAGATGCTGATTTAAGCATCTTGCATAAACATAAAAATGAATTAAAGTTTAACTTAGTTTGACTTTTTCACATGTGGTTTATGCAGAAGAAGCACTCAGATCCTCCAGTTTCCCTGCATGGCCAGTTACTGTGGAGAGAGTTCTTCTACATGGCTAGTGTGGGCATCCCAAACTTTAACAAGATGGAGGGAAACCCTGTGTGTACTCAAGTGGACTGGGACGCGAACACCGAATATCTGGCTGCATGGAGAGAGGTATAGAAGTTTGAGCCCATAAATGAAAAGAAAAGGGAAATTGTGCTGTTAGTTAAAGAGTTTTCAAAATCATACAGTCACATCATCACTGTTAAGTTGAGGGTTATGTAATTTCTTGTACTATAAATAATTCCTGTCATCCTGTACTGTATTTCCCTCAAGGCTCGGACTGGTTTCCCCTTCATTGATGCCATCATGACTCAGCTGAGACAGGAGGGCTGGATCCACCACCTAGCCAGACATGCTGTCGCCTGTTTCCTCACCAGGGGAGACCTATGGGTCAACTGGGAGGAAGGGCAGAAGGTGTGTAAATGAGACTGGCTTTATAGATACTCTAGATGAAGTTGTAAGTGTGATGTTGTCTTCACATGAGAGCAAGCACACATGCAGGCACACGTTGCATGTGTACATATTTCAGACCATGGTTTATGAGCTATAGCTAGGTAATCTGGTTAGAAATAACACCGTGAATGCAATCTTATCCAAATGAAACAAAACAGTATATAACTATATAACTTTATATAACTACATGGCAGTCAGAGTGTGCAGACGTCTGCTAAAGTCAATGTTAAACAACATACACCAGACTCCAGAGAAAAAACTTCAGATTCATAGTGAATGATCTAGATCTGCACCAACATTTGATGTGGTCTTCCCAGGCTCATGTCCCAACCCTCCACCAAGTTCAGTGTCAATAGGTTCAGTGCTTTTGCCGTAATCCTGCTGACAAATAAACAAGACAACTATTTTCTGGCCTTGATGATTTAGCTTTCTAAAATAATGTCTAACTGAAAGTGAACATCATCAATAGGATTTTCAACCATTTTTGAGAAAAAATGAAAAAATACAAATACAAATGTAGAATCAGAATAATCTGGCTGAGAAGTTGCATGGCGCAGATGGCACTTGAAATCCTCAAAGAAAGCTTGTAATCAAGCATTGAGCACATCTGTGAACTCTTTTTCTTCTGTTGCCATCTTCATCACCTAACACTGCAGTAAAAAAACAACAACAAAACAAAAATTTTATCATTACCAAAGGGGTTTTCAGGCTATTTCCTCTGTGTCTGTAGGTGTTTGAGGAGCTTTTGTTGGATGGCGACTGGGCTCTGAATGCTGGGAACTGGCAGTGGCTCTCAGCGAGTGCCTTCTTCCACCAGTTCTTCAGAGTCTACTCCCCTGTCGCCTTTGGCAAGAAGACAGACAAAAATGGAGACTACATCAAGTGAGATCATAATTGTATCAAGCTCAAGTTATCACATGTGTAACATTTATTTTATTCAATTAAAATTTTCCCTACTATCTTTCCAGGAAGTACCTTCCTCTTCTGAAGAAGTTCCCAGTTGAGTACATCTATGAGCCTTGGAAAGCTCCTCGCAACATCCAGCAGGCAGCAGGATGTATTGTGGGTAAAGACTACCCACATCCTATTGTACAGCATGAGGTGATCAGCAAGAAGAACATCCAGAGGATGAAGTTAGCTTATGCCAAGAGATCCTCAGACCACACTGAATCACCCAGCAAAAAGCAAGGTATTACAAGACACAAATGGACGTTTATCTCTTTTGATGTTTACTGAAAAGCCCCACAATATTTCCACAATATTTACTTTTATGTTTTCCTCATAGGTGCAAAGCGCAAGGCTCCATCTGTTGTCGACATGCTGACGAAGAAAGAAAGAAGAAAGTAATCATCTACAAATAAATTCCAAGTAATAGAGATAACGAATCTTTATTACAAATAACTGAATACTCAGGCTACTTGGTTTCTTCCTGTGCTAAAGCTCTGTCTGGACTGGAAGCTAAAGTCGTTGATCAGAGACTTTTCATTTTTTAACAGGCTGTCAACTATATCTTATTTTTTATTGCACCCTTCTTTGGTTTCTATTTTAGATTTTGAACATGGTTTTTGTCTTTACTTTTTATATTGTATCTATTTCAGTGTAAATGCTGTTTATTGAGTTAGATTAGGTCAGGTTAGAGGTTTTTGCAGGCTACAGTTTGTATCAAGTGTGTCTGGTTTATAAATAAGAATTTTTATTGTTATTTAGTTAAATGTATGTTAAATTCCAATAAAATTGATAAAAAAATATGACCCAGATATTTTTTGAGGATCATTTCAACATCCATTTTTCAACTAAAAGGGGCAGAAATATTGGCAATGTGTGTGGTATGATCTTATGGCCTTAAGAAATAAGTAATGTCTAACAGTTTTCTCTGCTTTACATATTCTGTCTGTAAATTAGAGCAGAAAACGGTCAAATTCAACATAAACTAGTTCAGTGGTGAGATTTCAGAGCGCTCACTCTCACCACTAGAGGTCACTGTAATTCCACCTGCAGAAAAATGATCACATTGACGTTAATTTTATAGAGTATTATTTATGACGTGAATAAATCAAGTTAACAAAGAGTCCACTAAAATGATTTAAAATGCTTTAATCTGCCAGACATGTTTAGTTGTTAGGGTATTTATTCATATATTTTTCAATATAATAACTGTTGAAATATTGTGTACACCTTTTTTGTTTTTTTTTTAGTTAAATAGTCAATATTCATGAAGTCATCCATTCTCTTTTTTCCCCCCTAATTTTTCAGCTTCCTCTTTTGCAAATCTTGGAAATAAATATGGAAACTGGTCAAATTTATCCCATGCATCACAGTGGCCATCAGCTCCTGTCTAATCAGGAGTATGCTGCCCACGCGATATTAACTAAGGGCCATTAGTCAATATAGAACAATATACAGTATGTTTATAGACTGTGCGTGTGATTGGCTGAGCAGTGTCAGCAGTGCAGTGCTACGTAAAGGCAAGATGCGTGTGAGAATGTGTGGGGCACACAGCTGTCCTTGGAGGTCAAGTCTTCTCCTGTTTCTGCCTCCTTGGAGCTGACACTGGTGTGAATATCCAGAAGATGATGTCACAACCTCAGCAGCGGGCCAGACGGCCGTACAAAGCCAGGCTCAGTTTCCACAGAGACCTGTCAAACATCAAAACAGTCTGCTGTCCAGCTCTGCAAACGTATGTGAGGGGTTTTTGGGGCTACACTTGGCATCCTGGCATCCTGCCACCCA